>NC_057775.1:292312-359795 GCF_014825855.1 Bombus pyrosoma
TCTATTTTAATTCTATAGTGGCGCATCGTACCTAACAAGTTAAAGAGCTACGAAACGTGCATCACAAGCAAATAAAAAGTTCCTTCGTGTCTCTCATCCATCATTACGGTAGCTCATAAAGGTATTTGGATTTTCCATAGAAAGCATTTACGTATATGTTATATGTATTGTATGAAACATTTGGAAGTTTCGAGTCTCAGTAGAATGCTAATGAAATTTCATGCTTCGTATGACACATATTAATACGTTTATGAAAAGTGTGAAAAATTTATCTAAAATTCCATGAAACTGCTTTTGTGTGTTTTCGTTAATGTAGAAGATTATTCGTTCGTTTGTGCCATCAGTCGCGATGTAATAATCTGCTGTTGTATTGTTCAAGGAAAAGAGTGTACAAGAATAATGGAAGAGGTGAAGAAAATTTAACCCTTGAACTGTAGAGGTGGATATTTCATGCCCAAGTTATTTTGACCGAGTTGAGTTTCTCGCAAAGGAGTAGATAGAAAACCTTCCCAGCCTCCTGCTTAAAAAATGATTTAATAGAAGCTTTATGATAACTTTAATCCAAAACATTTAAAGATATACGAATTTTTTTTGGGATTCTTCTAACAAGTGTTACCCACTGCAAAATGCATTGGACACGAAAGTCGGAGTTAGAGCTATAGTTACAGTACCGTAGAGACGTTTACAGTGTAAGGGTGAACTTTTGACATTTTGAATTTTCCCGGGAACGGAAGCCGTTTATTAGAATCTTTCGTATTCCGGATGTTCGATCACCGCAAAATAAATTTGGTGATCTGAAACTTGAGGCTGCAAGTTATTATCAAGTTGTCCAACGTATTACGCGTAGTTTACTATGCCGATATGCTTACTGCGACCATTATTTCTACGGTACGAGTGCGTGGAATCCCGATGTAAGTCGCCGAGATACGATGTACTCGCGAAATAAACGTTTCACTTTGAGAAACCTCGTAATTGCAGAAAGACGAAATGTCTATATGACTTCCTCTATCGCAAACTTAAGTTGTCTCAAATAAAACATTAACTATTTATCATATGAGATTCTTGTTACGCTGAATGCATATTACGTGTTGAGAATTATGGATCGTAATTGGCGAAATAGATATGTAGAAATACTTTCATTACATGTAGATATGATAAAATAAAAAATTTTGTACTTATTTAGAGCATATGTTTTACATAGATACTCATAGATAACAATTACATTTTTATCGCACTCTACTAACTACTCTTCTAAGTGTTATTTTTCTTCCTCTTGCTAAGTTACATATTTTCTTCTTTTTTTTTCTTCAGAGGTCTTTTGTCTCGTAACATACACTCATAAACACTCACGACACTCACACACCCACAGTTACACACTCTGTAATATGCGTAACACTGCGCACGACCAACCCACGGTTGTAACACGCAATATTACGTACACATATCTCAATGGAACACTCGCATTTTGCAGCATGTCATCCCCCTTGCGCAGGGGTCATATATGCTAACGCTTCTCTGTATCGTTCCACTTTTAGTATATGTACTACCGAAGGAAGTACGTTAGGTATGTTTTGTTTCCCGTATATAATGTAACATACTACCTTTGCGACAACTAGTGAGAAAGTAAATATCTTATAGGCCACCCAGCGGCACGTCGATGTACTACAAACGCAAGAGTACTTATTGTTTACTACATTAACCTCTTAGGTACGGTTGAATTTTGTGCGAGGCTGTTTTACTGTACGGCAGAGTCTGAATTACGCGTAAACGATACAGCACTGCAATTTATGATGGATAATACTGTTCTCTACGCAAGCACATTGGAACGAAGTTTTCGATAATTAAATTATAATTTTTCTTAAAGGTATGATACATATACTTTAACTTTAATAATTTACTTTAATAATTAATAATACAATTGAGTGTGATATATTTTAAAGCACGGTACGACACATAAATCCACGTCACAAATTTCACACTCATAGTGGTATAGCGTTTTTCAAATTGCTCTTCGTAGCGATATTTTGAGGTTGAAGATTCTAAAAAATTATAGGGATACGGATCGGCATGTTAAAATGAGCATCTAATAATGATACATCTATTTTAATTCTATATATTCTGTATGAATATTGTTAACACTGTTATAAAACATTGCGAGGACAAAGAAGGTGTGAAGCAAGACAAATGAAACACGTCATCATTTAGTTCAAACGGTGAGCGAATGAGTCTGTAGAATGAACCACTATAGTGGCGCGTCGTACCTAAGAGGTTAAGTCCCGAACGTGACGTTTGTTTTGTTCGTGGAGAAATTAAAGGAGCTGTCTCTAAACAGTTCCTAGTACACCTGATAAATCTGTTTTACGAAGCGAGTGCTGAAATGTACAGCCTGGAAATAAAACGATACGGTATTTATTGGCTTTCAGAGACTCGTGACAAATTACGAGACGTAATAAATCTCCTGAGGGCTATTACTTATTATCGTTCCAGACGCGTTCTGTGGATTTACAAAACGACAACATAGAAACTACGTTGGCAGTTGTTTTAGAAAGGACGAAAAGGGCATGCTCCATTCTGTCATGTTTCATTCCGTAGAAGTATAGCGATACCTTCTCCTTGACCATTTCTAAGCTTGAATTAGTGTTCCTGATGCACTATCGTACGTTCTTACACGATAATCCGATTTGACTTTCGTTTATGCGAGATATTTTTAAGAAAATACGTCATACGACAGAAAATTATGTTATCTCATTTGCATGATATAAAAAAAGCACTTTTTTAAAATAAGTAACATTTTAATTTTGACCATCTTTTAACGGACTCTACCGTATGTCGTTTAATCTTTTAATTGCAGAAGACGAGTTAATTCGTCGATTGAATTCTCGATCTCTTGGGTATAATAATTTTCTTATTTATGAGTCCTTTATAAGTCCCTTTTTAATCTATCTGAACTAAATCTATCTAAAAACCCCTAAAAATAGATTATGTCATATTCATATTTGCTAGAATTAAAATAATTTGTTTTTATTAATATCTAAAGTGCTCAAAGTGACACTACAATTTTTTAAATTCCCTACATAATATATTTTAAAACTAAAGAAGAGACCAACAATAAGTTAATAATTGCTTTTCAAATAGTTCCAAACTCCTTACAAAAGTCAGCATTCGTAACGATATTAAATTTCCAAATATTACACATACATAATAGAAAAATATTAAAAAATGATCAGAGCGATACCAAAATTTCTCAAAAAATACTAAGAAACTAGATTAACAATATGATCCTTTCGCTACACAATTTACGTTAGTTCCGATTAAATAAATGCCGTAGTGAAAAGGGAAGGTCGTAACGTGGCAAACAAGATTTCCAACGAAAGTCGAGGAACGAAAAGGCAAATCCATCTCGTCCCGTCCCTGTTCGCGCATACACACATTTCGGCCGTGGATGGTACGGAACTCGAACTCTCCATCCGAATGAAACGAGATTGACTGTAAAAGTTGGCATTGTTGAGGCAAAGAAGAAGAACGCGAGCCCGAATTCCGGAAAAGGGTCACGAAGCAGCCATGTATGCACACAAGCATATATATATATATATACATACAAGGTGTTTCATCTAGCTTACATAGTTTAGACTTTTCGACTTCCTTGATAGTAAAAATAAGTACTTTGAAAATGAATTGATAAGATTCAGAGAAAAAATGGCATGACTAGCAAAATTTTTAATATGAGACGATCAAAGCGAATTAAATGACTCTTATACATTAAAATACATTATTGTACGCGCTCATGAATGTCTAGAAGTTAGTAACAAAATTTCTAGATCAACGATTCTCAACGATTTCGTCTCGGTACCCGTATAAATTCCTTTCCGGCGTAACAAAGCGAAGTTCGTCTTCGAAACAAGCCAGTGAAACAATCTGTACTCCCATGTACGCGTGTATACGTACAAAGATACAATCGCCTAAAGAGACCTTATCGAGCGAAACAAGTCGAGTTGGCAAAATTGCTTTCGTGGCGCAGACGATTAACTCTCGAATGCTCATCGTCGAATCAGCGAACTATGGTTCATTAACGCTACGCCGGCCGCCGCTAGCGAGCCCGAACGAACCGAACTTTGCCAGTTAATCGCGTTTCACGAATTGCCCGTAAAGAAGAACGACGAATTTCTTCATCCTTGGTCCAGCGTTCGGCCTGCTTCCTATCAACAACGATCTTGATTAGGAGGGAACAGCCGATCATGATGACCCTTCGGAGAATTACAAACCGTGTTAGGGATGGGGGTCAGAGTTTGTTCCTTCCTTTAGTTCCACTTCTGATACAGTAGGTGACTTTGTAGTAGAGATATTCACTCACGCGAGTCGTTTTATTAAATGACGATCTCTCTGATATTTAATCATATGGTCAATATTTCAGGATTCTCAATATTATTGTACATAAGGAAACCCTCGGATATTACATATTGTATGGTTAATATATGTTAGTTGGTCGTCTGTATACATACAATGTATAATAATATTGAGAATGCTGAAATATTGACAATATCTATATATTGATCGTATAATCAATAATAGTGGCCCTTTTAGGTCAAACACATCACTTCACAACCATTAATTTACCATTTGCGCATATTATCGCTACTTCCCGCTTGTTACAGCTCATTCCTGCTAAACGACGATAATTCCAGTTCCATACACTCTTTGATCCTTCTAAAAGACCTGAATTTTCCTTTGTACACGAGACTATTCATGAACACTATAAAAAGATCGCAGTCTGTTAGGGGGTCAGCCGATCAATTTTATTCGTTTGTTTCGTGTCACGTGATTCGACGTGTGGCAAGATAAAGTCAAAGTAGATAGAGATATAATTAATTGAAATAGGAAAACTCCTTCGTTTCAAGATCTTTTACTTATAAAAGATAAAAGAAGTATTTATTTGAAGCATAAAGTTTTGACTCAAAATCCTTCATTTATATTGAATTTTGTGATGTAACCAAAATAAATACGTACGAAAGAAGATATTTCATTCTATTCACATTCAAGTAAACCCTTTAGTCAGGTTCATAATACTGTCATGGAAGTCTATATGTCGCTTCGGAAAAATATTCTGTCTTTTGACTTCAATCTAAATCTGTCACGAACTTTATACCCACTCTTTTGCCCTCAATATGTTTCTTTCAAAGAGAAAAGTTGAAACCATATCGATTTTATGTATGTTGCAAGATGAAAATTGCATGTAGCATGGAAAGTTCTCTTTGAGCGATTCTAAAGTTTTCCAAAAATTTTCATCACGTTCCTTCTTTATCTTGATGAAACGTCAGCTCAATATTAAAGATCCATAAAAGAACACAAGATACATAATATTTAATAAGTCACATTCTCTTTGAATATACAAAAATTGTTTTATATGTCCGCCAATTAAATCTTGCGTCGTATTAAAAATTTCTTCAAAAGTATAAGAATAAATAAAAATAATAAACAACAATATTTAGAAGAGCGTCTTAAAAATAAATCCTTCAAAAAAATAAATACTAAAGACGCTCAAAAATTTCTACATTTTAATTATTTGCTCCTTTACTTACTCCAAACAATTCTGTTATTCTATACAGTTACTCATTATTCCAATATACCATACCATAACTTCAAAATTATAGTAGCTTGCGTATTTATAGGTACATTATGAACTTTTATGCAAATTTATGTGTTTGGAGATACAATCGAAAGAATAGAAAATTGTTTTATCTACCAAGTATTACATATCACTATACTTCAAATATTTCTCATATTATGTGCATTCTATGCATTTGCGCATGTTTCGCAGTCTAATAACAGGTATTAGTACAATGTTGAAGAAATAAATCTGCATGTACTTATTAATGTTTCACATTATGTTTGCAATTGATCGCGCTAAAGAAGAAGAACAAATACGGTGTTTTCAGTATTTATTTGTCTCTCGAACAACTACATAAATTTGAAGACAGTCCTCGTCGATACGTTTCAGTAAGTACTCGTTGGTTCACTGAGAACGAACGAGATGCACATCCATCAGGATGGGAGGAAATGGCGGTAGCATAGGTATATGTTCTTTTAGAAGCAACAACCTCGTTGCTTGCAAGCTTCGAGTATTCCCGTTCGCGGTGAGTGCACATTTTCGTCGTGGCGACCCTTTCGTTTCCGAGACTAATGGTTTGCATTAACCCGTGACCTGGCGTTCAGCTCGAATCGCAGATAATTCTCGGGTAGATTGAAGAGAGGCGTGGAAAAGAACGTACGGATTTCCGATTGCAGTTGCCGGACCATTTTTTCGGACCTTTATTACGATGCCATGCTGATCTGGCAAACGCCATAAAATGAAAGTTATGCTTTTTTTCCCAGTGATATTCGAGATTTTTATCTAAAGGGAGAAATTTCAATGAATGTAGCTGGATAATCGAAGAAAAATTGCTGTTATAGTTTGATTATTGGATGTAGGGTTTATAGAAAATAGCGCTTTCCAGGGTTCGTATTGGATCTATTTTTATATACAAAGAGATATTTTGGTAAATTTAGTTGATTAATTGAGAGAATAATTGCGTTATGATTGCAAGGCAAACATGTTTACAGTCTATATTACAGTCTATATGTTTACAGTATATGCACAATGGTGCTATTCTAGAATGATGCTGGATATTTTTATCTAAAGAGAGGGTTTAATAAATTTATTCAAGGAGCAATTTGTGCATAACGGTTGTCACGGAAGTAGTTCTATGAATTATGCAGAATTATGTTTTGTTGGAGTCGTATCATTTAGAAAGAGAAGTTTTAAAAAATTTTAATATTTAATCGATAAAATCGTAAAAA
Organism: Bombus pyrosoma; assembly: GCF_014825855.1. Classification (NCBI taxonomy): domain Eukaryota; kingdom Metazoa; phylum Arthropoda; class Insecta; order Hymenoptera; family Apidae; genus Bombus; species Bombus pyrosoma. The sequence goes on from NC_057775.1 coordinate 299,147, forward strand.
CTCGTGAAGGTAATATTTTTGTGGTTTATAGAAATTTTGTTAATAATATAGAGCAAATAAATGCCAAATTTGAGGAACTACTGGCTCAGACATGCTTGTCATCCTCTCAATATAAAATATTTGACACAACATAATTACGAATTTCATTCAAACTGTATCTTTTAAAAATTAATAAAAATATCGACGATAATTTTGGAATATATCAAAGAAATGTTAGTCATTATTTCTATATTATTTAACATTATTTGTGTTACAAACTATTTGAGATATCTGGTTCTCATATCTATACATTGCAATATGATTATTTCAAATAAAATACCAATCGGTGTGGTTCAAATATTAATAATCCTTAAAATATTATTTGTTGTAATCAATGACAACGACTGAAATACTGTAAAATAGAATGTAACAAAGGTTTTAGAAAGCTCAAAATACAATCGTCTACCGAGAACAACACTTCCATTCATCAAAAATTTATACAAATCCTATTAGAACGGTGTATACTGATCAACATACTAAAAAGTATTCGTAGCATTTAGATTCAGCCGCATGAATTTTAACTCAAGCCCGCGAATACTCGAGACCCGATAACAATCTTGTTAAAAGTATTATTCTATGCATATTTTGCTGCTCGTATTTGAAATTTTAATTAAACGAAACAGGGAGGCAGATGGAACATCATTATACGTGGTGCGAAATTTCGTTCGATGAATTGTAGCTTCAAGTTATTCGTAATCATTATAACGATATTAAAAGTTTCGATTTTCTTACAGTTTCAATTTATTCGCGAGGAGGTAAATCATAAGATTAACCAAATTATTCAGGTTGATATGATGCTTGAACTTTATGATGTTGTTCTGAGTCAGTAAAACGGCAAAGGTGTTTGATTTTATGATTTAACACCCTTTCGTATTAGGAGATATAACAAATTCGAATATTCTGTAAAAATATTTAGTTTTAGCAAAATGAGATATCAAGTACAATTAATTAGACGAAAATATTTAGGAAACAATATTGTTATGAAATTTGATATCGGTTTGATTTAACTTTTTCTTTAAACTTGTATTAAGACTTGTATTGAAATTAGATAAATCATTTTTAGCTTATTTTCAAATAAAGTGATAAATAGTTTGGATTTAAATATTTATTGGAATTCTAAATATTGCATTTTGCATACATTTGAGCCATAGACAAAGTAGTCGAATTATTGTCCAACGTACCAGCATTTGGAAATATATTAATTTTTATTACTCCTAAATGATAAATGTTTATATGCATGGAATATTTAAAATAATCTATATTTTTGACAAAATTAATAATATTGATATAATAGAATCAGAAACTATTCCAGGGATTAATTTACACAGTACTTGATGAGTATCTAAAATAAAAGATTTATTTCATTTTCTAATTAATAATGTATAAAAAAAAATAATAATAAAAATTAATAAGAAAGAAAACGAAGAAATAATTTAGAGAATCATCAAAGAAACAAAAATCATTTGCTTATTCAGATAAATTAGCATATAATTATTTCAAAATAACATTCAATAAAAATAACAAGCACGAAATGTTATGTAATTATATATAACTCTATATTAATAATATTATTATTTAAATAATATTTCTCCAAATATTTTACTCAAATAATATGAGGTCTAAACCAAATATATCTTTGAATAAATAACGCAACCACAGGCAACTTAGCATAATGAATCTCTCCTCCCTTAGTAATAACAAACAACAAGGCTGTGGGCCATACTGAACCACAGGCCACGCTAATTTGTCTTGAAGAAAAACGACTTGAATCGAATAACAGGAAGCGTCTTAAACTGAAAACATCGAATTAAACTGTGAACCATTTGGTTAGAACCTCGATACCAGACGTCGAAACAAGCTCCGGATAACTCGATTTTCGGCGTGCAAGCTGACCGTATCAGAGGCTTCCAACGTTGTACACTGGCTTCCGGCAAGCACAGAGAGCTGCTAGCCGGACCCGTTCCCCTGGATAACCTTTTCGTAGCAGAGGAGAAATTACGATCTCGACCCCGGATTCTCATGGTAGCCGAGCGATCGTGATTTAATTACGGACGCCTCGGATGGGCGTTAAAAGAGTTTCAACCTTCTGGCCATCTCCTCTTTTTGCCTCGAGGCTACGGAGCTTCGTCTACGTGAACTTGAAGATCGTCATCTCCAAAAAATCTCGTTTCACGTACACCGTTCGCTTTGCACTCACAATGTTCAAGATAAGTGTAAACTACAGGTGGTATGGAATAAATAAAGTCGGGCGTAGTACAAGAAAATGGGTTTTGTTTATCTCGGTGTTATTAGCCACTTGGATCGAATAGAAAAAATATAGAAAATGAACAGATGGGTTGAGTATGTTGTTAATGTATTTGCTGTGTACAGACACTACTAGATATAGGTACTTGTTTATTTTTAACAAGAAAATGTCTTAGGACAGTTGTTTCAAAATTTGATAAAATTATGGATGAATTATGTTTTAATATGAAGCGATATAACGCTATATGTACAGGAAGGATGATATATGTTATACGAAAAATGTATTTTATTTGCGAAATTATAAATAAATCGTCAAACCTATCTATAACAGAATATTACAATATGATGAGGCTAAATTAATTTTTAAGAATCAATAGCAAAACCGGTGTTTACAAGTGACATATCTTGCAGGCCTATTTTTGTTAGTGGACAAGCTATTCATCTTTGGACTATTTCATTGCTGAGTTGTAAATTATTATAAAGTAAGGAAATTCTTTTAAACCGATGGGAAGGCTTTCAATTTATTGAAAAAGTACAAAACGAAAATGATTTTTCGTTTTGGTAAATAAAATTCAATTTATGTTTAATCAATCCATTCATTGAACAATTTTTTCCTTTACGGGGGAGAGAAGATCCTTTTGTACCTCTTTAGCTCGAACATACTATTTTCTTTGACTTAATTACGAAATTTTAGTTCCTTTATAAGGAGCTTGCAAAGTCGACAAATCACCATTGTTTGGATTTCTTTTACGTACTGCTGTAGCCTTGCATAGAACGTGAGCTAAGTATGCCAGAGCGAATGCTATCGCCTCGTTTTGTTTTAACACTTTTAAGGAAATGAACAATTTACATTAATATTTCTCACGTGTCAAGGTTCGTGCATTAGGTTCGGAATAACTGCAAATTATTCTGCAATATTGTAATTGCTCTGATCTAATGTAACAATGTGCATCGTCTATCGTTCTGAGGGATTTGTAAATATTTCAAAGAATTAAATTAAGAAAAATAGCTTTGTTGAATGAGACAGTAAGGAGCCGAATTCAAACCATTAATAATTTTGCTACAAACCTAGTACATCCTTTCAGTAGGAGAACAGACATGAAAAGAAGAATGCACTTTTGTCGGTCTTTATCATTTATTTGTAAGCAGAACGTAATGGCACATTTCTCTCGGTGTCGAGCAGGAGACAAAATTTTCTTCGGCTCGTATACTCTGACTCGTGAAACATCTCCCGGAATATGTTATGTGATCCTTAAATACGGGTAATTTATTTCTTCCGTCCTGCTACAAAATAAAGTATACCAATCGCACGATGTATAAGATATAGGTACTACTTTTATAACGTCTCGCCAGTGTGACATCATTAAGTGTAACGGGGCCTTTAGCACAGAGAAAATGTTAAGAGACTGTGACATTAACCGGTCAATTAATCGGTGCCAAAACTGATATTGGAAAAAATAGTCGAGAAAAATAGATTCTGCATACATGTAAGAACGAATTATATTTGTGATTTTCATAAAAATAAATCGTGCAAAAATTTTGTGTATATATAGTGTTTCACGAAAATATTTGAACACTTATCATATAGGTAAAACTTTCGTGTATATATTCTGTGCACTACGTGGAACACTTTAAGCTTTCATTGACATCGTAATGAGACACGAGTGTAATATACGGGTGCATAATAATATTGGTAAAATTTGAAAGCAGTCTGAAAGTGTATATAAAAGTTGAAAGATTTTTACCTCAAAAGTATATTTACAATAAAAAATTACTACGTATACGGTATGAAGAGCGAATGAATGATTAATAAAAATAGTGATAACAATAATAAATGGTGTTTAGATATTTCTATGATTTTTGCGAAGTGTATACTAATATTAAATATCTTCTCTACCTTCTATATACGTAGATTTTTCAGCCTGATTTCAGAATCAATCAGATTCCCTGCAATTTGTAAAAGCCAAAACATAAAGTACAATAACTCTGATACACACAGAGGTCTTTTCAGCAATCCCCAAAACCCTTGAAACGCTCCAACCCCTCGCACCTACCGGATCTAAAAGATCCATAACTCCAGAGACCTCCGAAATCCTTAAGACCGTCGTAGTTCCTAGAAGTCTAAAAACCACATTTTCCAGACTTCTCATACCTCATACACCAAACATTCGCAAATCCTGGAGGCCCCGAAATCCCTAGAATGTTTGAGTTACTTATAATCCTCGGGATCTCGATGTTTCGGTGTTTCCTTCTCCTATCGTATTCTGGTTGCTTTCGATAACTTTCATTAATCCTATGTACTGGAATTATGAGTAGGTCAAACTTACCATACAATCAATAATTACATTTTCTCAGCGATACCTGGAAAATGTTCCCCGAATCAAACATAGATATTATTTATCATCAAACTACGATTATTTACATACCGTCGCTCTAGTTCTTAATTAGTCTACTTCCATCAGTTTGAAAACTGAGGAAACCGAGCTTAAAGTTCGCGAAGATTAATATAAGATAAATAAAGAACTGAATATATGTTTCTTTCTAAATAGAATTTTCATCCTATTGCCATTCATTTACATTCCAATAAGACATATGTAGATCGGTTAATTACATTTTTTTAAATAGAGTTAAAATAGCTGAGAATTACAACGATGATGCATGAACATGCTACGTATATTTACGATATTTTTCAAAAGTATCCTAACAATTATGCACGGACGTGTACATTCCGTACATTCTATCATCTTTAAACATTCCATAAATCCATAAACACATCGACAACCTGCTTATCATCGCTAAAATTTCCCTTTCATCGCAATATTCCCGAAACGACACATAACGACTCATAACAATTCCAAATATACATAAATCGATAGATTGAACAAAACGTATAAACTACACGCTAGACGCGTGAAACTGAACCGTGTCGTGAATGTTGATCCCAAAAAGCGATTCACAGGCGCACTCCACTGGAGCCCAGCACGTATCCGCGTGCGATACATCTTGTTAACGTTCTATTCATACCACATAGCCGCGATAGCCACGTGCATCAGCCCTTTCGCGTACCGGAACACCGATAAAGGATTTTTTCCCCCCGGTGCCGACATCCTCGACGATTGTGTTCAAGGGGCATGACGAGCCGGACACTGGGTGGGATTCACGTATACCACGTGTATATTGTTAAAGGGGAACAACACATCAAATCTGCGATTTCGATCGTGAAGCAAGCTTTAATGGACGCGCGTGACTAACCGTTTCCTAATGTGGTACGATGTCAAAGCGGTTAATGCGCACCAGGGTTCTTCGACTTAAATCATCTGGATTTGCCACGTACGCGATGGATTACCTGCGGAGATACGCCTCCGCGTTGTTATCGGTCTTCTTTTGTTACTTTAATCGTGTTACTAATCCTTGATCATCTTTCGCCAACTATTCGGCAAACGTGAAAACAGAGAGGGCTGAAATAATGCATAAGCAGTCATCGAAGATGATTTGACCGAAGACAGTATGTTATATTTAATGAGAAACTAGATACATTCCCACTCAAAAGTTTTAAGATGGTTACATTTGCTCTGAAATGATGATTGAAATGATGATGAAAAGATGAATTATGTTTTAATGATTCATTTGTATAATTTGATACTCTTATAGTAAAGAAGATATAGGTGGATGCAATTCGAAATTTATACTTTGCCGCATGAATAGAAGTCTTAAATATGCAATTAATACTAGAGATGGTCTTTCTATGTAGTGAATAATTGACCGCTCAAATACCCTGGCGAACAGTTTAATTTCTTTGCGAAGTGTAACTTCTATGTACATTTTCAAACCATTTCAAAACCAATATAATCATGATAATGGCGTCCTGCTTTGTAAATTGTAAAATGTAAAATTGTAAAAAAATTGTAAAATGTTTTGTATGATATATACAGGGTGTATCATTTTTACTCCGGCAAACGGTGTAGACGTATTGAAGATACTATGATTAAAAATAAGTAAAAAATGTTATATAAATATAGTGTGGTAAATGCTTTATTACAAAGTTATAACAAAGATACCAAAATTGTAAATTACTAAATTCTCGTTCGATCGACTGTATTTACCAAAGTTCTTGTTCAGAATATTATTCTTGCGCATACAAAATTGACATCGTTTCCATACAGAATCAAGCAGAAAACCAAACATTTGTAATTTTAGTATTTTTGTTATAATTTTGTAATAAAGCATTTACGATCTTATGTCTACATAACATTCTTTCCTTATTCTTGATCATAAACGAATGATATACGTAAAGTTTCTAGAAGTGTCGATACTTTCGTGAGTCACCATATGTTTTTACGATAAGTGTATACACTTTTCCAGTGTAACATAGGATCATGCATAGCCACACTACAGCATCATTAACACTTAGCCAACCTATATGCTGTCCACCATGCATTTTTCTAAGTATCGAGGACTAATGTTCACTACTTAAAAAACAAATAAGTCTAAAAGTTAAGTGATTAATTATATTTTGCGATAATGATTTTATTTAACGATTTCACATATTGTTTATACAAAACATCGAATTGAAAGTATATATTAAAAGTATAAAAAAAATAGATAAAATTAAAAACGTTAAAGATGTCTAAAAATAAATAATACGACTTGAAGGTGAAATTAAACATTCATAATGCATTTTAATATTTTTTTATAGTGTTACATCGTTCGATTATGATTTTACTTAGTCATAACTGATAGTGTAACTTTTTAATTAATTTTAACACCACTACATTGCTGTATTTTATTATAATTGGGAAGAATTCCAGGTAAACAATAACTGATAATAACAAGAAAAAAAAGAAAACGCAAAAATTGCAAAAGTCAAAAAGGGAAATCGCTCCGTTCGGTCACGCAGCGATGTTCTTCACAGAGGAGAGATCTCCCTATTCGGTTGGCTAAGTGTTAACAGGAACCAAAATCCTCGGAACACGTCTACCAAGTGAAATATGTGTCGCCGGTTAAACTGGTGAAAATCTTCCCTACCCTCGCGCGTGATCCGTAATGAACCGATTGCTAGACGAAATGGAAGCTTTCCCTCTGAATGGTGGCAACCTAGTTTCTCTCCGTGTGTTATTCCGTATCGTCGAGCGAAGTGGAGTAAGGGTGGTTTGAGTTCGTGATAAAAAAGACACTGTATTCGAAGTGCACAAAAAAGAAATCGCACACTGCGACCTCCCGTGCTAATGAGTTCATTACAATCGACGGTGATCGTCGACCGGTTCTACTCGCGATCTCATGGAACGAGCAGCCGACTCGCTTTCGGCGATCTGCACGCGTGTGTACACACGTGGCCCCCTTCTTTGTAGCCCGTACGGCGAGGACGCACGGATCGATAACCAAGGCGCCAATCAAATGATAACGAGCAAGCAAAACGCCGCTACCATCGACCGACATCTCCCTAAAAAAGCACGTAAACGCACCGATACGCGACTTAATTGGGAGTGTGGAATTTCAGAAACGTTAAAGTGAGCCTGGGATGGTGGATCTCGATTGATGTCGGGGTTAACCCTTAGCGCTGGAAAACTTTTTCGGTCGGGCGTAGCAGCGACTCAAGAGTCTTAGGGGAGTTTTAGGCGCCTGTCTTACAGATAATGTAAAATGATTTTATATACAAATTAACTTACAAGAATATTATATTCTAATAATTTATCTATATTTACATCTTTGAAAATGTGATTTTGTAATACTAACTTCTGTATTTTTTTGTATGATAATTTATAAAGCATTCACCAAGATGCATTCCAGAATATAATTGATCTCATTTCTCAACAGTTCAAAATCAAGTTCATCTTTATTTGAGCTAATTTCACTTCCGAAAACCATTTTTGAGTGCTTCTAAACTATAGTACTTTTGCCATGATCGTCGAATCCAAACTGACGTCGGAGACGTTGTCACAACCATAGTTTTGAGCCATTTGGGATTAAATATTTTATCTCCATTTTAAAGTATAACACTTTACATTTCCTAACAAAGAACATAAAGCGCTAAGGAACCTATTTATGAATTTACTGTACTCTCATCAATTGAAGATATCGAAATTTAGTATAAACAGGGACTGTCACCTGTCACGTGCCACTGGAGTTGCAGCACGGAACGCCGTGACGATTGAGAGTCGCCTCTAGAGCGCAAAGGATTAAATGTGGTTTGATCGTGTTGTCAGAGCGGATTTTGGATTTATCGTTAACATTTCCAGCGGTAAGCAACTTTCGAAAACGTATGTCGTTCCTTTTATGCCAAAGTCATAAATACGAAAATTATCGCTTCTTCATTAAAGAAATAGGCTGACTGTCTTCTTCTTCTTTTTCTCAGCTATGTAAATTACAAGACGTATTATAAGTACGTATTATGTGGCTGTAGCAGTTTGTCACATTACGCGTATCACATTAGAACGGTAGTTTGTTACATTAATGTAGTACATATTAAGTGTAAGTTTTATAACTAGACTCGAATATTTATGGAAATTCATATTTCTGTATAAATATAATCTACAATTTATACAATTTATAATTTAGAGACTTGGGGATAAACTGAAACTTGGATAAAAAATATTTGTTATTATGTTTCATCTATTAAATATTGTTCGAATATTTTATACATTTCTACATATTATCTTCGTTCTGTGAATTTTTGTATCTTCGAATTTTCCATAAATGCATAGAAATCCGCGGTTTAGCTATAACAAGCATAGTATAATAATGTAATAATTATACCCTAAACCTATGTGATTCATTATCTTTGGGACTACGTACCTGATAATTTTACATTTGATTGCGAGTTCCCATAATGTATCGAATTGCACGATGCTAGTATAAGAGAAACGATAAATGCATTTTAGGAAAAGAATCTTGAACGAGAATTTTTGTAATATATATTCAGTCAAAACACTGTCCAAATGTTTTAAAATACCCCTGGAAGAAAGAAATGTAATTTCCGCAGAAATTTCTTTTGCCCGCCGAATATCATAATCACGTTTTTCACATTTTATATAAATTATCTGTTGTGTTATTCTGTGCATTTTTATGCATAACAACGCATTATGTGCGTTGTACAAAACTTTGTGAAATTTTATAAGCTATGTAACGAGATATGATTATCAAACCATAATATTATTAAAAGAGACGAACTTCTTTAAAACAAATTGTGGAAAAATTTGTAGATTCTAAAATTTCGTGATGATACATGATATATAGCGTAAAATAGGCCGAGGAAAAATTTGCTCAAAAAAATATTGCTCCTCATTAGAGCAGTAAGCCGACGCAGCAGATAAGAATTCTGAATGATACATTGGATTCATTAAAATGGTTCGTCTAAAACAAAAAGCATTTATAGAATTAATATAATAGAATACATGATGCACTGTATATAATATATATTGTCAGATAAATAAATTATATTTGTTGATCTTAGAATACATTTATTTATTTGCATTGACTACATTAATTTTGCTTAATTCAACATACACTACGTACTCTCTGATATTGTCGTAATATATTTTTTAACTTAACATGAGCATTAAACTTCGAGAGAAAATGACTCATCTACAATTAATTTCCCCTTTAAATTCAAATAATTCGTACAGAACGTGATAATTGATCTAGCTCGTTACAGAAATACTTAACGAAATAATTCTTTTGTAAGTGTTATTATGAACGGTTTAATACATATGAAACCGGTATATACATATACGATTTGTATAAAGTAGATACGCTTAATAAAATTAGATAATAAAATAGTATGTAATAAACTTAGACAGTCGAAGAGAGTTGGATGTAAACCTTGGATGTCACTGATTCATCATACATTTGTTAACTATTAACAGCTCAATTACGCGCAATTACGAAATCTGATTGGAAACGTAATGACTCAAAAGCGTCAATTAATGGTGATTAACTCTCGGACTAATACTAACATCGAATGAATGTTAATTTATAGGAAAACCTTGTTTAAAATTTCCAATACAATAAACATAAAGGAAATAAAATTTCATTTCCTCGTAAGTATTTAAACGGCATAATGTATAAAATATAAACGATGAATTAATTGCAGAGCAAATCAGCTCGGCTTATCGATTTTAACGAGTCGTTAATTATATCGGATAATTCCTTTTCGATACATCCATAATAGGTTTGCTATAAGGAAATCATCTTGAACGTCGCATGAAGAAACTCGAGAATCTACACGCATCATTTGCACGCATGAATGTCAAGCTCGATTGGTTCGTAACTGTGAACAATCAAGGCGCCAATCGAATGATCGTAAGAAGGCAAAACGACCAGACGAATATCTACCGTGAAGTTTATTACGTGATTAAAAAAAAGCAGAGAACAAAGTAAATAAGAGTACAGCCAGCTTCTACTAACGAGTAGTTCATATTCAACAACCTTCTGAAACAAGAATTCGGAGATAAAAATATGAAAAGATAGAGATAAAAAACGAGTCAGGTGAGACGAGTATTTCCTATAGGATCTCGACCGACTTTCGTTCGTTCGAAGTTGTACGTTATATTAACATATTGTTTTCTACTGAAAAATTATTCAATTTGTTTAATTTATTCTTCATTTCCTTCCTTACTCTTAAATGAATACTTTCATAAATAGAATATTAGATATTAATATAAATTCATATTTTTATTAACACATTTAAGGAAGTGTGACCTATATAGTTTTAATATATGTTATATATATCATAATATATAATTTATAATGTAAGTTTCGCCCCTATATATTTTTACGCATTTCCATTTTCTACAAACGCTTAAAATACTTCAAAAATTAAAAGAAAAGACGATCCAACGAAGCTAATATACCAACCCCTAATAGAGATTTCTTGCATCCCCTAAATATTATAACAAACACCCTGCTATCGATATTTCATATATTTCTGCGTATTATTCACATTTACACATCAAATTAAAGATTCAAGTATTTCAGACTTTTCAAAAGAAAAAAAAGACCAATATACCGATTAAGATACTCCAGAAGTTAAAAAAGGAGAACGACCCAACGAAATTAATATATCAACCCCTAATAAAAATTTCTTGCATCCCCTAAATATTATAACAAACACCCTGCTATCGATATTTTATATATTTCTGCGCATTATTCACATTTTTTATATTTTTACACGTCAAATTAAAAAAGGTTTCAAAAGAAAAAAAGACCGATACGCCAACGGCTAATACGTTCCTTAATTTTGAATAACGCGCAACAACGAAACAAGATGTCAATCGAATGACAACGAAGAGGCAGGCCCGTCAACACGGGACGCCAATAAACGTCGACAACGAGGAGCTATTAGTTCGTACAGAAAAAAAACAGACACGATGCAACGGGCAAATAAACAGTCCTAATTACGAGAAACTCTCCAAATTCCAGCCGATAGCAATTAGCGAGCCAAGACTGACCATGCACAACCATAGGGACCACTCGTTAACACACGGATCGATCCTTCGAATTAATCGCGACAAATAAACCGTCGTGGGTTTACAAATAAACTCCGCCCATTTTTAATTAACTACAGGATGATAAATTTGGGATGGATCAATGAATTGAGCAATTCGATATATGTATTTCTATAATAAAATAAAATATTTTTATGATAATAATGGCAATTTATATTTCGGGAGAAATTATTAGACCGGCGATTTTTATTCAAATTCATACTTTTAAGAACATAATTAAGAAAATAGAACTTAGATAGAAAATTATTTTACGTATCGAGTATTATAAATGGAAAGCATATATTCTGGATATTTTATATATTTTTTCATATTATATACATTCTGTGCAATTTTGTACTTTCCCTATAAATGAATAAAAATTAGCGACGATACGGAATTGATTGACAATGTATCGAGGTCTGAAACTGTAAAAAATTTCCTTGTAAGAAATTGTAAGAATTTGGCTTATCATGTTCTTTCCTGTAATCTTCAAGCAGATTAATCGTAAATGCACACGAGTCAGCTACGACCATATGTCTTTCTTTGTTTTCCTATTAAAAACAACGCAACAGACATACGATCGCAACGTTGCTTTGTTTATTTATCAAGGTACGATGCAGTATTCATTCCTCCAAATAGTTGCTTTGACATTTGTAACATTCTATTCTGTGAAAACCAGATTTTTTCTATAGCAAAAAGATTAAAAAATTTCTTTTATTTTCTGGTCGTTCTAACAAAAAAGACCAAATGCGCATCCATTTTTTATAAAAAGAATTCTGTTTTGACACGTTCAATTTTTTCCGTTTTCCAACTGTCCTTCGTTTTTCAATCTCGTATTGATACAATGACTATAGACAGTTTTTTCATATTTCTACGGATAATCTGCGAACAATAACCAACTAAAAGTCTACGATTTACTTGATTTCATTAAATCAAATTTCTGAATCAAGTTACATCTTTAAAATCAAGAAAACTACACTCTTAGTATATAGGAAATCTCTTGCACCCACTAAAAGCCCCTCGTCATCAAAATATCGTCTGGATGAAATTACATTATCTTTAAAGAAGAAAAGTACATAACTTTATTTAAAAAATCCAACATTCCCAATTACTACCAATATTGCAAAAATTTCTGAGAATCACGATAATCCTCTGCATCCACTAAGACGGGTTCATCATAAATATGCTTTAAACGTATCCTGACAAGAGCTTTTCCTCTTGAAGGAATCGCATCGGGAATCGTTTTTCCTTTGCTCTCGGTATGAGACTTTTAGCTGGGAAAGGATCCAAAAGGATGATGATAAGTATCCTGAACTGTTTCATTATCCATCAGAGTAAGCGCGCGTGGCTTAATGAAACCGTAAAACGACACCTCTGGAAGATTAGTCACTGTGAGGCGGAGCGTGCGGTGCAACTAGTACAGTCCGTTTCCTGCCGCTATTTATTCACATGCCAGGCCGCACACGTATTCCACCATAGCAGGTAGTTGATGGCCGACTGAATCCTCCGCTACACGGACAACGGTTTCCCATTTGGCACCGTGAAACTGATCCAGCGTGGCTGCCGGTTCTCCCTGCTGAATTTTTCACCCAATAAATCCGCCGTTGGCGCCGCGTTTCGCGCAAGAACGACGAATAAGTAATGACGTTCGAGGCAAAAAGAAAATGCGAAGTGAGGAAGGGAAAAGGAACGAGAGAAGCCGTCCGTCGTATCCCTACCTATCGCTTTTTAGCAAATTGAAAGTTTAATCACATTAACGATCAAAGGGTCAGGGCCTCGTATAATCGATCGAGGAAGGGCTTGAATTTTGTTCGAACACATTTTGCCCGAAGAATCGAACGTACACAGAATCACGAAGGTATTCGAACAATCGTAGACAGCTTTTAGAAATATATCGCGTGCGTTGTACGAAAGATTTTCACATTTCGTTGATGTTATGAGTGTTGATAATCATGATTGTGTTGACAAAATTAGAATAGAAAATGTATATAGGGGTTACAAGGTATTTAGTACAGGCATACATAGTTGGTGATGAGATCCAGTTCAATGTGTGTACTTATAAATCTGAATCAAATCCAATAGCTAGTCAGCACTTGATCGGATTGGAATACTGTTCATAACATATAATGGTTCATTCATTGTACTTGCGAAGTATTCGATCTTCGCAAGCTGTTTTCGAGCCCTAGACCGAGTACTTGCAAGTTTCGAAAATCTACTTACAAGTACTTTGATGGTAGAACGAATCCGATAATCTTACGAGTATTAATGGAGTCCTGAGAGTCAGAAAAGCACTGTATATCCTATAAACCGCATTTTATTGCTTGCACGTGCAATTATTTGGAAATAACGTTTGATTTACAATATTATATGGAGGTTTACATATAGATTTGAATATGGACTTGGATCTCGGCTGTTTCGATGATATTGAATTGGTCAAACTTACGCTATCGACGCGACGACGTGTCGCCAGAATACATATATATCGTATTGCTTTGCCCATTGTTTTCGGTTATGTTTTAACCATCTATCGAAGGTAAGTTATATATGTCGTACATACTGATATATGGTTTGAAAACTCTTTCTACGTTGGTCATTGTTGGTATTCCCATTGTTCGTTGCGTTTCAATAAATTATAGTTTCGAAAAAGTATGATAGTTTTTGAGACATCCCAAAGATAATATTCGATTAAAAAATAAACGCTAAAAGAAACGGTTAGATAAAAAGAAATGAGACGAATTAAAGTCAAATCTCATTGTCACTCCGATGAAATAAGTCAAATACATAAATTATTCGTGAATTAATCGAGGGCATTCTAATAATTGACTTGAATTATATACATATGTAGAATGAGAATGTTTTAATGGTGACGATGAGCGATAACTGGTATACATCGAACAGCTTATTGACATTAAAACAAAGCTTCTATTGATGGATAGAAACGAATGTGTTAATAATTTCATAAATGATGTAATGGCGATAATACTTAGACCCATATTTGGTTAAATAGTTTTTCATTTTAACGTTTAGGAAGTAATAGTTATTGTTAGATCATTTTATCTGTTATTTGTATGACTAGACCATACTTTGATACTAATTTATTTTATGCGAAATAACTTGGAAGACAGCTGCTAAATTTTTTTAAACAAACAAATCTTTTTCGAGAATTATAAAACTGAACGTATAATGCCAACTATTCGTAAACAATCTATTCGAATGGCTGATGAAACTGCAAACAGACAATTAAAATGAACTAGCGGAGAAAAACTAATTAAAATTCATCTCGTGGAATTTCATACACCGTTCCATACTATATGGAATTATGCTTTAGATAAATTCCAGATTGTCACTAAATCCATGTATAGAACATTCTGCAGAAGAGGATTAAATTTGTGGAAAAAAATAGACGTTGAAGTAGGCCAAAATCCGGAAAATACCGTGCAAAGATGGAAGTCTTCGTGTTCACGCGTTTGTAATTTTCTTTCATATACCAGTTTGCGGAACGGTGTGTACTATACAAATACGTATACTGCTGGCGAAAGATCCTTAGGAAGCGTGTTTGAATCAAGTCTGTCACCGAGAATTAAATCTGTTTAGACGGCACCGCGGATTCCAATTTCCAGTGAAATTAAACTCCCGGATGAAATTTTCCAAATGAAGTGGTCGTGCGCCACAACAACCTCAAATTCATCTAGTAAGCAAGAAAATTAGAAATATATACGTTCCTTCCTTTTTTCCAATAAAATTGTACTCTTTGACCCATTGCATCGTTTAAAAAAAGAAAAACAAAAGTAGTTTTCTGTCTTTGATAATATTTTACGGTCTAATTCGTTGCATCTCCGAAAGGGAAAAGAAAATGTCTTGAAATTCTAAGGTAAGGTATTTTGTACAATATTTTACGCTTTATTTCGTCGCATCGTCGAACGAGAAAGGAAAATATCTTGAAATTTTTTGATCCATTGTATCATTTAAGAAAAGATTTGCAAAAGTAGTTTTCTTGTTCAAATGATATTTTACCGCTTAATCCATTGTATCGTCAAAAACAGGAGGAAAATGTCTCGAAATTGTAGGTAAGGCATTCTATTTTAAAAATTTGACGTATTTTCTATGAAATTTGTGCAATTTCGATGTCAGCCAAATTGAAATGTTCCTGAGTCGCGAATACTGGCCAATGATGGTGAGAACCTCTAAGAGGATAAGCAACTCGAGCTGTTACTTTCTCGTTGTCTTTTTATGATAGAACGAAATGGACGGCTCGTAATACAAGACAAGCCGATTGATACACTCTTCTCTGTCCTGGTCGTTCGATGCACGCGAGAAACCATTTTGATCCGGCATCGGTTTTGATCGGTTAGTTGAAATTTTTTTCCCGTGAATTTCCTGTCCGGCTCGTTCTTCTTGCTCGATCCTATCCTGCAATCGTTTCGACCTAATACTTTGGAAAACGTCGACGTATCAAAAATTGAGTATAAATCTGTTGTGGCATTTGAACTATTGATAATCAATATAGGTAACAAGCAATATAGTAGAAGACGATAAATCTTGAAATAAAACAAAAAAGCGAATAATGAAAAATGGAGATAAGCGAAAATGGTTCAGGAAGTAATATAGAAATACAGAATATGACAGAATGAGTCGCAGAAACCTGACAGAAGAAAGTCGTTCTACTTGCATAATTCAAAAGTGTCACAATTCAAAATATCGCTGTGCTGTGTTAGAAGAAGAATAAAACTGTCAGGGCTAAGAATGGAAAATTACGAAAATAATAAAAAACTAATGATATTTCACATCAACATATTGTTTCCTAGATGAATAATTCTCTTGTAAGATTCCAAGTAGATTTTCGCTTCTCCTTGAAAATTTGTTTGAGTAGTATCATATTTTAAATACATTTTCGATGTCTTAAAATATGAGTACATGCTAAATACTATATTAATAAACTATAACTAAACCAATACTATACTAATAAAATATATCAATAAAACATTTTAATCACCGAGTGTCACCTTTGAAATATTTTTAAAAAATGTTAAATGAAACATTTTAATTAATGAAAATACAAATAACGAACAAACGCGAAGCGCGTACTTTTGAAGAGCGCGGGAAATTCAAACTAATCTTGTTAAATAGGTAGTAGAACGCAGTGAAGCTGACATCTGCGCGACCGATTTTTCCCGGTTCGATTCGGTAATACGAATCCACGGATCGCGGCTGAAAGCGTCAACGGCACTCGTTCCAGCATTCGACGTGACGAAGGAAGGTTTTCCAAGCCGCACGAACTTTTGCCGTACGGTGCAGCCATTGGCATAGTTCTATCGTATTACCGCGACCACGAAAGAGCACTCAGGCCGCGTTCCTCGTTTGAACAGCGACGAGGATCGACCAGCTTAGAAAACCGACTACGTATTACGTTGCACCGCTTATTATAACGGATATCTGCGGCGAAGAATGATGCGTGTCCTCAGTCTTCGTCCTTTGTTTGCCCCTGTGAATCGATGCGAACGCCACCTTCCTCTTTACGACGACGACGATAACACGAGTTAGTTGCAGCTTTGCTAAACGTTTCGGCACAGTAAATTATGAAAGAACGCGGGTCTCGACGGCAAACGGCAGTTAAAGTATTTAAAGCGAAAGGTCTATCGACATCCAAAGCACATTACTTTCGAGTTACGCTACGCCATGTATACTCCCGTTTATAAATATTAGGACACTTAAGAGAAATAAGATAAATCCAAAAAGTTATTAACATCTCGCGTTTGTTACAAAGTTATACAGATAATAGCAAGATTGTTCGTGTTATCTGAGAAAATTTATATTAAATTCTCTATATAAAATTTGTATTAAATTCATTGTTAACACTATAAAAACGTAGAGTTTTTAAATTAAATTATATAAATACAGATGAAGATAATCGCTGAGTAAATGAATATCCAGTCCGTCCAATTATTTCTTTTACGATATTAATACTTGTATAGGGTACAAAAATGATTATTAATAGATTTTATGTAACCGTTAATTACAATTTACAATACGAGTTAATTCGTTACGTTTCGTATAAAACTAGTAGATATCTCAACACTTATGAACAGAAGTATCTATGTATATATGTACGTTGCATAACGAGAATTAAGCTCAGGAAGTTAGAAATGATTAAGTGTATACGTATAATATTTTTCTGCGTTCAAGAGGAACGCTAACGATTATGGTCGAAGGAGGTTCTTTTTCTCATTTTTCTTTTTGTTTCTTTTTTTCTTTTTAGATTGAAGATCGAAGAATGAAACGGTGGAAAAAAAAGAGGGCAGGAAAGTAGAATGAAGAAATAGGAGATGAAGTTATCGAGAAAATGGAGAAGCGAAGATTGGGAAATAATAAGTGGAAAGAGTGGTAGAATGGCAGGTGGAAATGGGAGAAATGAAAGTCCGAGGATGGAGAAAATTGGAAAGTGAATGGTTGGTGGACGTGAAAAATAGGAAATGGGCTAGAGAAAAATGAAAATTGAATATCACGACGATAAAGAAGAAACCGTTTTTGATATTAAAGGTCTTATGGTTTCCTTTACTTTCGTCATACGTTCAACATGACGTAATGGCAATTCTTTTTTACAGCTAACTGCAGAAGTTTATATCGAACAGCAAAGTTACCGAAACCATGCAATGCATCGATTTTTTTTCTTTTCTATTTTTTTTTTTTTTTTTTTTTTTGCTGTGTCGTGAGTGGATAAAATAATCTCAATTGTCGTTGATAACGAAGCGATTCTGTTGCTTTAAACGGAAAAAAGAACAGAAAGTTTGTTAAGTCTACGACGAGGAAAATACGTTTATTTGAAAGCAAAACGCGCACAATGCACTCTGTTGACAATGCTGTATAGCGATTCCATTCGGCATCTTTATGAAAAAAATCAATAGGTTTAAAAAAAAGGTTCCGTAAACATGATGGAGAAATGGAAAATATTATTTCCTTGGAACTCTGGAAAAATCCGTACTTTGTTGCACTTTAATACAAATTAACGATCGACATTGAAGATTACATAAATACGAATTTTAATAATACGAAAAGGTCCTTTATTTCTGATCAACTCCCGCATACCATTTCTATAAATCGTACAAAATATTTTATACAAATAATGCAATATTATTTTTAGAATTTCTAGAACCAACGAGTTCCCGATAAAAGAATACTTTATACCATAAAGAATTGACCTCGATACAATAAAACAAAATTGTAATAATAACTTACTAATCATAGGATTCTCCTCTATTTTCAATAAGTATAACTAATCGAATTTACATATCTATTTCTAACCAATTTTTATCATATCGTATCTTGAAGCTCGTTCTTGTGTAGAAATCGAAAAAGATAGTTTTACATTCGCGTGACACATAGTATCAAACCCACGATAATATATGCAGATACCATTTACAAGAAATTTCTCTAAAACAAATAGCGCATGAATGTTTTCACAAAAATCTGCATAATCGAAGGAAGAAAAAGAAAATGCAATAATCCAAAAACCAATCATCGTTGGTAGAGCAAAGTCGCGAGCGTAAAATTCCATTTACGAAAACGTCCCGCCCAGAAGCAGAAGAAAAACGACTTCAAAGAACGAGGCAAGAGATCTGTTGGTCCATGAGTGTGCTGCGGTCGGCGATTCCTCTCGTTCCACGCGCACCACGGCCGACATTTTCGTTTATACTTAACTCCGAATTTTATATGGTGGCGAGCGTACGCTCCTCCTCGACCGTATGGACCCAGAAAAGGCTCGTCGTCGAGTTCAAAGCCGCGAAGGGGAAGTTCCTCGCGGCGCGGCACGGCGTGCTGTATAAAACTTTGCAGCAACCTGAAACGGTGCAGCTCTGCGTGACGTGGAAACCGTTTGACACCCGCGACGAAACTGAGATAAAGTTGTAACCAGCCGCGAAACTCTCGAAACGCTTCTCCTCTCGCGCTTCAGCAACAACAGAACCATTTGAAATAGTCAAACTGCTCAAATTGAAAACATCTTTAGAATAGAAATTCTAATATGTAATCTCTTGGAACCCTGTTATTTTCATACTAAATTAATTTTATCATTATTATTATTTGTTTATTGTAGCGAGGCTTAAAGCCTGGTACAATTCCTGTTACAAACGTATACATTTAACATAATCTTAACTGCTTTTTATTTTTACCTTTATATTTACCTGTACTATGTCACGTCATGAATTAGGTCATGAATTAGGTACTAAGTTACTATAGTATAGTATAATACAATATAGGTTAATTCAATTAAACATTACTATTATTAAACTTTATTTAATTCTTTGGTCTTTCCATCAATGACATCTTGAACGTCTCTCTTTTTATATTTGAATAATGCAAGTCATAGTAGTAGAAAAGAGCTATTATAATAGTCAACAATACATTCGTCATTTCACATTGTTATAATCATGCTGTAAATTTTTGTATACGTTTATAGGAAACATGAAGCTGCAAACTTGCACGAAATGCACGTAATATGCAAACATATATCAAATATCCAAAGTATAATAGCCATTACGGTATTTAATACGTAAAACAATTTTTACCTAGTTTCCACCCACCTAATTACCTCCATAAAAATATGCATTTGCATAAACACCCGTAGCCTATAAACTAAAAGTCGCTAAACTACTTGTTACTCGTTGCATCCAATTATTTTTCTACATATGTAACCAAATATCGCAAATCATGCAAATAGGTTGCCTTACAATTTTGCAGCAACCTGAAACTGTACGTGACGTGAAAACCGTTTGACACTCGCAACGAAACCGAGATAAAGTTGTAATCCAGCACGCGAGCTTCTCTCTCGAAACGCTTCTTCAACGATAACGGGACAATTCAAGCATTGCAATCGTATCCAGAGAGAGAGAGAGAAGAGGTCGTAACCCTAACGCGGTTTACGACGAGACTTCCTCTAAACGTATGCTTCGAATTATCGTCACTTTTGAGCCGCTGCAGCTTCTTTTCATTGTTCCTAGTCAGAACCAAACCACGGTTAAATTGTCGAACATTAAAGAGCGATTGTTATTGCAGAGGTTAGTAATTGACGTTTGATTAAACTGCTCCGAGTAATTGAGGTTGTACACGTTAAATGAAAGATCGATCGGGGTTTTGGTTTTAGTTAGTTGGTATAGGCGAGACACGAGGCTGGGATTAAATGGTTTTTGCAGTATCGATGGGATGAGAATGATGAATTGCTCGTTTTCGAGTTTGGAATGTGTTTGTTCCTCCTGCATGGAGGAGATTTTATTTATGGGATTGTTACCTTGTATTTTGTGTTAATATAGCGATCGAGGTAAAAGAGAGTGGAGCGAATGGTGGAAAGTTTTTAACGTCGGTCAATTTTCGAAGAAATTATTGTGGACAGCGGAAGCTACCGAGAATAAAAGTTTCATTGAGTAAACAGACACGTCCTTTGACTATGAAAATGTGAGATTAACTGTAGTTTTGTTGTATTATAGTTTCATTTGCGTATAATTTGATTAGTGCCACTAGATATTCTTTACTTTGTCGCAGAAACGATGAACAGCTTGATATATAGTTTTAATGATAAGTATCGATAACGCGTATAATAATGTAGGTCGTGTGTAATGATTCGTTAGAAAAATAACAAAGGAAAATACATTTTGTGAAAAACGAGTAAAAATTGAATGTTTGAAGCGAAAAATTACTGGCAATCAAAGAGCTTTCTATAATTTTGATAGTAATCTTCGGGTCTTGGGAATCTCCGACGAAATATTATTTTTATATATTATTCGACGTTTAAAAAGGATAATTCTAAACTCTGCTAAAATGTTTCCAACAAAGGAATATTTACTCCTTTTACAGTTTTGCTATTTCTGAATTTAATTTCTTTAAGTGTCAATTTTGGAAGACGAAATAGGTTCTTAAATTTCCAACTAATTTTCGCGTCATTTATGCCTTTTATTAAAGCGTATTACATCATAGTCGAAGCTCATAGTGAAGCGAAATAAATTTTAATGGTACGTAAACGTAGATCGTAAACTAGAATCTTGCTGAAAGCGGGCGTGTAACGACGTTTGATTATAATCGAATATCCTCTTAAAGTAAAAGTTAAGAGCCGCGAAATAGACAGGAAGCGGAGGAATCGCGGAAAGTTTCTTGCTGTCATAGTTATCGTGATATAGATTTGCGAAGTTTTGTGTATCGGGGAATTTCAACCGCAGACGGCACTTATCAAAAATGAACCTGCGATGAAACTGAAGCGTGTTCTCGCTCGTTATAACCGCGCTTGTTAGCGGCGACGAATCAAGCTATTGCGACGCATCTTTGACGAGTTTCGACGACGCAAACAGAGGCTCGAGTTCGATGAAAGTTTCAACGTGCTTTGTGCCGTTTCCTCCGATGACTTCACGGCGATTCGATTCCGGAAGTTGAGCAAAGGAATCCCTGGTAACGAGATAACGTGCTCAAAAACGCGTGAAACTCTTGCTGTCTTTGAATAGGAAGAAAATTCTATTTGTTTAAAGTACAGTTTCCAAGGACAAAAATTTGTATAAGAATGGGAAAGATAATAAGTAAATTGAAAGTTTTATCGAAGGAGTTGATGAATGTATTGGGAAGTATAAGATTTATTTAACATATTTGTTGTAGTACATTAGAAATAATTGCATTATTGATTAAACCCATTATCTTAAATGTTCTACATTTATATGAATCATATATTAATAATTGTAATTTATAATTACATAAAATTAAAATATCCTATAATACTTGATTTATATATATTTTGATATTTCCCGGAAATATCGATAATCGTAAATTAATACGTGTATTTAGCGTTTTAATGAAAATTGTATATACGTATACCTGTCATGATATAATCTGTATAATTATTATGGAAAGAAAATTATTAATTAAATCTCATTTAAAATATAAATTAGTAAACAAGAGAAATAAAGCTCATCGTCGAAAAGCCGCATTTAAATCGGAGTATTCTATATACGAGTAATGTTTATCATTCTATGCTTTGAATTTCTAAGATAAAAGCAAGCAATACTGAACTGTATGCTACTAAAATCAACAATTACAAACATTGCAAATAGTACTAATATAAAAGCAATTAATACTAATAAATCAGAAAGGAATTTTCTTTTAAATCTATCTATTATACATTAATAAATGTAATAAACTTGTCATGTTAATATTGTTTAATTTCGTATGTAATCACGATATTACTTATGAACGTGTAATTTTAATGCTGCAAGAGCTTCCTGCAAAAGAAAACCACAGCGTTTACCTAAAATCCGCCATATTTTGATCACCGATAATCATCGATTCAAACGACTGGCGAACGCGGATCATCTTTCATTAATCTCATAAAACGCGAACAGAAGCATAGAGAAAACGAGGAACAAAGAGTTGCAGAGGAGCTCTTGGACTTAATTTCGCCCGGTGCGGTGGCCCGGCACGAATTCCCTGAAGCCAGGCAAAGTTTATTATTCCCGGCGGCAAAGACCTTTAAGCCTTTTACATCGGTACTCGAGGAGTCGGCGTAACAAACGAGCACGAGAGGTCGTCGGACAGTGGCGTCCCGAAAAAAGAAAGCGTACATACGCGGCAGCGGCGGCTTTATTTTTGCCGGTTCATACATATATCGTTCGGACTCTTTTCACTCGTCCCGTGCGTCCACCCGGACAAATAGACCGGCATTAATTTCCACCAAATGAGAAAACTTCGCCGAATTAGTAACCGTCCCGCGCCACTCACGGTCTTTGTATATTTACGCGACGTGTTTTTACGAACTGTGAGAAAGGACTTCTCACGCTTGTTTTTCAAACGTAACGGCCGTGTTTGGAATATGTACGAGTCGCTGTCACTTGAGCGAAGAAACAAGTTTAAAGAAACTACTGCTAGAAAAAAGTGACCACTTATTTGTAAATTATCTAAGTCCATGATGAATCGTGCGTAGAAAGGGACAAAAATTCCCAAACGCAGGGCAACGCGTAGCATTCCAAACAAGCTCAAGATGATCCTAAATAAGAAGGAAGGAATAAAACGGTTCTTACAGTTTCTAAAAAACGCAAACTTTTTCCAACTAATCTGGTCGCAGAAGAAATGCGACATTTACTACACTGACGTATATTATCGGTAGATAGGTAAGCCCACTAATCAGTGTAAATATCGTACACATTTATGATCGAACAACAACGTGTTAGCCTAATATAATATTGTATAAGTCTACGAAATACTGTTGTATACAACTGTAGTCGCTGATAACACTCACAGTCGTATTGCGACTCTAAATAAATCGATTAAAAGACAGACAGGACAGAAAGCTCAAACTCAAACGTTTGTAATTAACGATGAAACTATTTATAACGTATATTGTTTCTCGGGTGTTGCCATTATTTATATACATTAATAACTTACAATAATAACGATTTTATTTACAACGTACTGTATGGAGAGGCTTAATTCAGAATACGTGTATTCGATAAAAAATTCCGGAAATATCACTCAGTCCTGTAATATTTAATCGATATTCTGGATATTTTCAAGGATCAACGATTTTCTTGCCTTCTTGCCGCGGTGCATGTAAGTTTTGACGTCCTACATTATCGAGCAAATATGTTTGCGTTGATACAATAAAGGGTCTTGAAAGGATGATTGCAGTGTCGGCGTAGTTCATTTACGCGAATTACAGTGCGTATTAATCATCGTGACGCGTTAATCATCATTAATCATTGTTAATGTAATTTTAATGGCATCTAATTAAGCGGTGAACTGTTAAAAAGGCTGTGTAAACTGCTTCAGCCAGCTATACTCGACAAAAAAATCGCTTGTCACAAGCCAGTATGAAGACGCGCATCTAAACTTCGTATCGTCTAATAATATTCTCTTTACAAGACTACAAAAAGTTAATACTATGAAAATTAAACGTATAGAACCTGATGATAAAACACACTATATTGGAAAATAAGCGTGTGTACTGATGTTTCTTGTAGCTATATGTATATCGACCGAACTTAATCTGCTCACGAAATTAAATTCTGTCCACAGATATCCTCCATCAAACACAGGACGCGTTAAAAGCACACCTAATTCCAAAATCTAAATTGCCGATTTAGTCACAGTGTTACTCGCGTGCATCGTAAAGTCACTCAAGTGTCGATCATGGCTAAAGTAATTAATATCCATCCCTGATGACAGTGAAGAAGCAACAAGAAGCAAAATAGCTGTGTCACAGGCAGCAATTATCAAATTCGGATACTTGGTAACCGATCGATGGTCCACGAACTATCGTAACGTCCAGGATCCTTTATCATCCGGTGAGGACGAGGATAATTAAGAAGCAGGATCGCAGGCTGTACAAATTACCGATTCAATTAATGTACGATCCCGTGTCGAAGACCACCGCTTCCACACGTCTATCATTCCCTCGGCTCTTTTCCTTCTATTCTGGCCGTTTTTGTAACAGGATCGACTCCCGTTTAATTTTGGCCACTTCGATAGACGCCAGCGGAAGAATTACGAGCTATCCCGGCACCGTTTGACCCCGTCTTCATCGATCTTCAGATAAACTGGCTGATTGATCTGTTGCCTTCGTCGATCGGAACTGCGGAATGAAATAATAGCGGAACGGTTGCCGTTATCTACTGTTAGTCACCAGCAGCTTTTTGGTGAATCGGCGGTTTTTGTAGAAGTATTTCTTTTATGGATGTTTCGTTTCCTCTGTTTGTTATGAAAAAGTTAAAAATTAAAATTCGAGCTTATTAAAAATTATTAACACACGGTATTGAAAAAAGTGGACGATGTTTATATGACGTATGTAATTATAAACATTGAGACTATGTGAGAAAGCTTCGTGTACAGAAACGTTGTTTAACGATTATTTTTCAAGTTATAAACAATTTGGTTTCACGCTAAAAGTACGGTATTAATTTTTTTAAATAATCTATATATTAAAAGGTTAAAGTTAATGTTTCATATGTAATAAAATGACGAATGCTTTATATATTATAAATAAAAAATAAAGGACGGGTTTTTCGGATAGGTGAGTGAGAACTGAGTAGTTTTGTGAATGAAATTAGATCGAACTAGAAATTACTATGACTAACGCGAATACCAGTTACTTTACGTATTTAACGATTAAATGTTAAGAATATTAATCGTAGAAATTTTTATCAAAGCACGACGAAATAAATAAATTTAATTATCGGATTATCGAATGATATTTAATTTAAAGTACTTTTTAACAGTAAAGCGATATTCGTTGCTTTTTATTTTCTTTGAAGAATTCAATTTTAAAGCAGGATCTTATTGAAAAGGATATCTGTATTATTAATTTTCTCTGGAAATGGTCGGTTTCCGTATCTAACCTCGATTTATGCCAGCTATTCAATTATAATATCATCAGCGTGTGTTCAAAGGTTATTGAATGCGCCGAAACGTGATTATGCCACGAACCCCGGTGAGCGTTAATCCATTCGAAGGTTATTGAATAATATATAAATCGAAACATCCTATTCAATCAAACTATGTATCTGATAAACTTTATTCATCCTGCTTTCACTGTTCATATATCAACTCTTTGAATCAATAATTTATTTATATTATTTACATAACATTATTATAGATACTGTTTATCATAAGGGCAAGCCAATACTGGGCAAAAACTAGCTTTATGTAGGACAGTATTGTCAAGTATCTTAAAATAAGCATTGTTTTCAAATTTACGACCTATTTGCTCGGCTATTTATTCTACTTGGTAAAGATTCATCCAAGAAAATCTATTCCACGAAATCTGATCAAAACGATGCACGAATCATCGTGTATTTCCTATTTTAGAAGTAACTATGAATTCTCAATTAATAATCGAAACCTCAAATCGATTTATTTATTACATTTTTCTTTATCTTTAATTGCTAACTAATTTTACTAATCTATACTTACTGTATAATTCTTCATTTTTCTGGATCTTCAAATCCCTTACATTCAAACTTAAATATCTACAAAATTAACTTCCATTCGTATTAAGAAGCGCACGTTGCACTATGTTCAGTATGTAAAAAATGATATTCAAAACAAAACAACTTCGTTTTGACCCTTGCAACATAGTTATTGGCAGCACACCATCGTTTTAATCCACAGCAAAAGGGTTAGTTGTAGATATATTATTTATTTCACATGTAACTACACATAGATTCTATATTATACCGTGCTATTTACATCATAATTTTTTCCCAACTGCATACGACTGCGGTGATCGAATTTTTCCGAAATTACGAGAATGATCCCATTGTCAGATGCAGAAATCTAATCTCCGGGCCAGAGTGGATTCCATTGTGCCGGCACGTCAACGAGCAAGCACCGTGGGACGAGGTAGAGGGAGGAAAACGGCAAGGTTGGTTTAATCGCCGAGTTAAAAGCTCGATCGCATTGAATTAGTCAGCCGAATTTAATTGATCGAATGACTCGCTCCCTATCCCACTCCGTTGCACCATTTTTCGCTCTCTGTCTTCCTTTCTCCTGCGGCCACAACGACCTCGATTTATCACCGCGTCCAATTGCTAACGTTTTAATACTTTTTCGCCGTACACGGCCAGAAAAGTTGGATCGACTCGGCCGATAAAAATTGCCGATGCATTTAAATCGATCACGAGTGTCCTTCCGTCGTAAATTGAAAGGAGTATCGTTTGCTTCAACCTGTCCTTTATCAAGAATCTTGCGTTCCGTTTAACGTTTCGTTAAGCCCGAATCTCCTTCGGTCGAGAT
Source organism: Bombus pyrosoma (assembly GCF_014825855.1). Lineage (NCBI taxonomy): Eukaryota > Metazoa > Arthropoda > Insecta > Hymenoptera > Apidae > Bombus > Bombus pyrosoma. The sequence goes on from NC_057775.1 coordinate 326,665, forward strand.
TATAGTTGGAGACAAATTAAATTCACAGGATGCATTTAAACGTTGCCCTGAAGGGAATTTATTACATATAATTTACATCTATTTGACCTTTTAGCTAGAGCATTCTCTTAAAATATCAAATCATTTATTCATTTGTTGTATATGTATTTTTCAAATATCTTTAAAATTTTATAGCATCTGTAATTCCTTAATTCTAAATATTTGTAGATATAAAGCATTTGTTAATATGTCCAGGATTATGTGATTCTAATGAGAAATAAATTATATTGATCTCAATCTAATAAACACATACAAAATGATTTAAAAATGGGTCAAATTTGAGTGTACATAGCATCCTTACTAATAAGTAAAAGTAAGTAAAAAATATTCTACTAACCATAAATCAAAATAGAACTGACCATTTCAACTCAAACTCGTATTATATCGTATGTCCTTCTTAAAAAAAATTTCTTAATGGAATAAATATTCAAACTACTCTTAAAATTGTCTGACCAAACGGTTGATTTAACGATTTCTACATATTCATAAATTATCCATTCTCTCGAATCACCCTGTATAATTTCTGTAGGTAAGCAACGGTTTCCTAAGATTATAGGATATTTCCTAATTTTCCACGAATTCGCGATCGCTCGTTATGCACGAGATTTTACAAGATCGAAGGGTGTAAGATGGCGGAAGGCCATTCTTACATCTCTCATCCGATTTCATTAAATTTCTTTTAAATCACCCTCAAGGGGCCAATGCATTCCCCCTCTTTCTAGAATTAGTTTTCTCCGATTCTTGAAATATTTCTCGAAACCAGCTATCCTGAAACCAGGTCTCTCCGCCCTGGTTTCACATACCGACCAGCGACTGAATAACGCGGAGCTCGCTCGAAAGTGACGTTGAAATCGCAATGGAAAGTAAAATAAGTCCGCGCGCTCGCTAATTATCTAATAAATTCCGTGCAACTTAACGGAATAACCTTTGTGCCTCGGCCTGCAACAGTTCATGCCGTTACCATGCATCCCTGTAATAACTCGGCGCAATATTTTCACGTATATTTCGCCATAACTGCACGCGATATTTTCCCTTTGATGTAAATGTCACAGCCAGGAAGAAACAGTTCACTTCTGCCGTGCAAATTTTAATTCATAATAACTCCAAGGTGATTGCTTTGCGAAATATTTAAGTCTTTGTGTGAGGTTGTAGGGGCTATTATGGACTATGAGGGTGCATTGCGAAGTATTTAGCAGACAGATGAAGTGGGGTAGTTGGGTAAAGTTGTGTGGAAAAATTAGATAATTTAGTTATACAATGGACGTAAAAAGTATTTGTGCAGCATCGTGTCCATTGTAGTATCTACGTATTGATTATATTCATCGTCGATACTACAAGTATATCTCTCATGTCGTTTAGTAGCACTTTGATATTCGCCACAAGAATTTGATGCCATGAAGATGAAATGCGGAGCCTAGGTGTGTTATTGTTCAAAGGCTTGCTTGCTTCTGGAATGCTGTAATTTTACTACAAAATTATCGATCACTCGAACTGCAATTGAATTTATTCTTCGTAATGGTCGTAGTTACGTGACCCTCGAAAGTAGATGCATATTTCAATGCTTTGGTCAAAGTCAAGTGGTAAGTTCATTTTGTAATCAATAAGAAGAATCCCGCCTTGAAGATGTTGAACAATCTTTCGATATACAATTCTATTGAAGTTAGTGGCATTTTCCAATAATTGAGTACTTTAAATATCAAAATAGTTACAGTATGACAGAAATATAACCAAAGATGAGATACCAAAGTACTTGGAAGGGAGGATGAAGTGGAAGGACAGGAAAATTATAGCCAGATTCAGGCGTGGAAATGAGAACAAAGCGAGGGAACACTGGAAAGAGGAGGGAGAAAAAAGGTGCAGACTATGTGGAAGGGAAGAAGAGGACCTGAGACATGTAATAGAAGAATGCGAAATAACGGGAGGACCAAAAGACATGGAAAAGACACTGAATGAGACTGGAGAAGGACTAATGGAATTAAAAGCAATAATGGAGAAGAGAAGGGCAAGGGCAATACAAGACGGGGAGGAAGGACAAGACGGTAGCACAGCAAGGAGGCAAAAGACCAAAGGACAATAATGTGTAGTCATAAGTTGCAATAGTTTGTAGTCATTAGTTTTAGCGACTAGAGATAAGAATATGCTAAGGAGTGCAATACAATAAATGTAAGAAATGTAAATCGAAAGTTCGTCAAAAGCCAAAAGGCACGGACTAAAATAAATAATAATAGTTACAGTATGTACAAAAATTAAGGAACGCTTTCCTCGTTTGAAAAATCAAATTCTTCGTTAATCAACAAAATAATAACGATAAATCATCTCTGTAGAAGTTAATGGAAAATATATAAAAGATAACGTAGAATTATTACGTTATAACAGAATGAGATAGAACAGAGAAATATTATACAAACTAATAAATCATTTCAGATGAAGTAAATCTCACCTTCCCTTATTTCCACAAATAAACTAGAAAATATAGCAGAATATTACTTGAAGCGATCGATATAAAATTTCCAACCCAAGCTATCTTAGTATTATTATTGTTTATTTTATTGAAGATCGCATCTACTACCAAGACCATTAGCAACTATTTTTGTATGATTTATTAAATTCTGTTTTCAATATCTTCATTTCTTTACAAAAGTTGATAAGCTTTAACCATTTAAAATTTAATTATCATTTAAAATTTAAGATTATTGTTGGCGTTATGTCTTACTTCGTTGTGCATAGGGAGCTCTATGATTGTGTGACTGATTGATAATCTCGCATTGCAGATGTTACGTTTAACAAGAGACCTATTTTCCAATATGCACGTATGTGTCGGTTGAATGTGTCCTGATCTTATCCTAATTACTGTGACATGTCTTTTACTTGAACTTGTTTGAACTTCTTTGTATTCAAACCACGGAAGCTAGGGATTAATTTATAGAGAAAGTTTATATCGTAATTTTGCCATAACACGTCCCACTTTTGTTCGCATATCGCTTCAACGTGTTTTACGATGCCAAATGTATGTGTTGCGTATCGGAAGTCGAATTGGTTCTTCCATAGACGCAAATTTTTGCTGTTAGATCAGCTGGTCGATTTCCAAAAATATCGTATCTTATTTTCCCCTTTCCACAAGAGAGAATAACGTTAACGATAACAAAATTGATTTAATAAAAATACCTTTAAAAATGCATAGGCGCGTTCTAACGTTATTCACGGCAACAAATTGTATTCAAAATAGGAAGGAAATTGTTTAAACGACATAATGCTCGTTGATTAGATGAATAGCCGGAAAACGAGTAGCGTGGTCGCGTACTCGCGCAATTTATCTCCAGCGAAGGAGGAATTTCCGAAAATTCCATTAACCGTTTAATTCCATGCAAAGTGAACATTAAAACCGTAACGCGGACTAAATTCCTTTCGGCAAACAGACGAGCAACCTCTTTTCCCGGCTAAAACCGTAATCACGTTTATACGGCCGTGATCGTTCGCCTCGTAACGCTCACATCTAAAACGAATTCCCTTGCCAAGTTTTCCTTTTTTTTTTGTGTGTGTATGTATGTGTATGTGTTTCCTCCCTTCATCTCGTCGTCCCTTCTATTTCACTCCTCTTCTTTTTTTTTCTACGCTCGTACACATGCGAATTAATTGCATTATCGATGAATCGAACGAACGAGCACACGGTGTTTCTCTCTGTTTGCCAGAAATATTGAGAAATTGAAAATTCTGGTGAACGAATCTTCACGCTATAGGTAACAAAAGCGGGTTATAAACGCGATCGAGTAATTTATGGAAAAGGTATTCTGTAAAAGTTGCAGCGGGCTAATAGCGTCGAGAGGTGAATTTAATGTATCCGGTATGGTTATTACATTTACGATATAATGCTATAAATCCGTTTAATATATCATAAAATTGAATGTACTGAAGTTGGACGAGTTTAGCTTGTTATTAAAGTATCTAGTAAAAGATTTATTAACTTTTTAATTGACAATGAGTTGTCTCTTACAACGAACCCTGTTCGATTCATGATGTAGTCACATAGATCTTTTGATATGGTTCGAGAAGATACGAAGCTCGTAGAAATACTACAGAAAACGACACAATTAGTTTACGAGCTAAGTTCATTTTTTACTTTTATCTAGGTCAACAATTTTCTAAATATTCTATAAATAGAAACTGTTGGTATATACTTCTTTGCGTAGCATATCAACTAATTGCGAAAACACTGCTTTGATAATTAATACATTTCCATTCAACGATATTTTCGTACGATGAAAAATAATCGCCAAATGATCTTCTTTGAATGAAGAAATGAGTTTCTTTGAATTATTATGAAAATAAGCGAGGTACACGGTTTTATTCTCGTGTACGGTTCTGTACTGTTTTCTGACCGAAAACTTTCATACTACGGCAGAATATTTTTGAACTAATTGCAATTCTTTAGTAAGAGCCAATTATTAAAATACAAGTCCTCTCTGAGATTTCTTAGCGAGCGAAATATCAAAGAGCGTCGAGAAAATCTGTTAAATCGCCGGATATTCGATAATTCAACGTCCGCGAACGTGTACCGGAGGCAACAGCAGAGGGAAAGCTTCTGCGATTCGAAAAGTTGCCGCTTCTAGCCTGGCCCTCTTTGCCTTCTAACAATCGTTCTTTCCATTCTCTTCCCCCTTTCTCCAGCCCCGCCGTGAGATTTAATTTCGCCCGGACGTCGCGTTGCTCTTTCTTTCCGTTTTTAACGACCAGACGATACTCGTTAGGAAACTTTTCGGTTTTTACCTCGGCGAGTACAACAACTTCTCCGGCTCTTCTACTGTTAATATTAGTCTCTCTTTTTTTCTTTTTTCTTCACACTATTTCTCTATTCCTCTTTTTTTTCGGAATCTCCCGAAAGAAACGAGCTTCCCTGACGGTCCTCGAACGAAACACAACAGAGTACGAAACATGGAAAATGTCTCGGGGGAGAAAAGAGCACGGCAGGACGACGAATGGTTTCCAAGTGGCGACAAAACGGGGGAACAAACTTGAAATCACAACTTGAACGTCGAAAAAGAGGGACAAAAATCTGTATGGCGCTTTTAACGTATCGTCCTGTGATCCTGTTCATGGCGAAATGCGCTCGCGTCACCGTTTTTTCCGCGCTTTCCTTTTTCAACTATATTTTCCCGCCCTTTCACTCCTTCCACTTCCTTCTCCGCTGGCTGCTTTTGTTTCCAGCGTTAATTTCGCTCTTCGCTCAGTTTTCTGTTTTTCATCGACCGTTTATTTTTACTTAACGCCTCTCGAACTATCTACCGTACCTATAAGCCATTATTCGTGGAGAAAAGGTATAAGCATTTTCGTAAAAGGTCTCATTGACCAAACAAACTTGCTTCAATATACATAAATGAAGATATACGAATTATTTACGTGTATAATATTTAATATTTTTAATATTTAAAACATTTATTTTGAAAGTCATGTAAAGGTAAGGATATAGTCATTTATTTTGAAAATGGTAAAGTCCCATTTCCTGTAATTTGTAGCCTGTCCGAACAGTCGAGGCATCAGTAATCAAAAACAAGTGATAATGAAATTAAACCACAGTATTTTGTTTTTCTTGCTCTTATTTCTAAACAAAGATATAAATTTTAAATAATTAAAATTTAATGAGTGTACAGCTCACTAACTTTGAAAACGATGTAGGTCTGTTGGTGATCCTTGAAAAGGATATTAATCTAGTTAATTTTCAAAAAAGCTATTTGTATAATGAATTTACATCTATTTAAACACGCAGAGACGTGGACAAGCGAAGTAGACTTTATCAATATTTTTCAATCGATGGAGTCCCGAACATTTCAGTATCTCAAAATAAAGGCACCACGTTACGCCATTTTCAAAATAAACGGTCCGTTTGTTTCATATTAGATATTAAATATTGTACAATTATTATAAAATATTATATATTATATAAAGAGGCTTTTTAAGTTTTCCAACATAGTCATTTTAATCTACGCCGAAAAAACATTCTGATCTAATCACTTCGTTTGAATCTAAATTCTGACCAAAGCGTGTTAATTACCCAGCGTTTAATGCCTGCACCAGTTGCAAACGTGATAACGGGTTGTTTCACGTGGTTCGAAACTTGAGAAAAATTGACACTCGACCAACGTGTGAGCATTTAGATTCGACTTTCTCGCAGGACACGGAGGCGTTTCCACCGATCGGCCTGTTTTCGCGGAGACGATAAGGATCTTTGATCGTTTGGCCTATTACCGATACAACTTGTGAAAGAGTAACGCGACAGGAAAAGGGAACTGGCTGAGTCGCCATCGCGTGGGTGAGCGATCCTTGCGCCGTGTAGGCCGATTCCAATTTTCTTCTAAACGGTATCGTTCGTCAATTCATATTTTTTAATCTTCTTCCAATTCTCTTAACATGTATCTTTGTTTCTAAAGAAGTTATTAGAGTCTATTGTGTATTTATTACGTTGTGGGACGAAAGTAATTGCGTTGAAAATGACGTTTGAGAAACGTAATTAAGGCTTGGCAGTAATTTGCGCAGATAACATTGTAAGAGGTTCGTCATTTTACTTAATCGCTGCTTCTATTATTATAACGTGATATCCTCGGAAAATAGTATTCACGATATAATTACATAATACAGTCGTATTCCAAAATGTTTATTGCATTTTTGAAAAACATTTTTCATTTCTTTCGTTTCCAATTTCTTAAATCTGATTTCTTCTTAAATGATCTTATATCGCATATACGATACAACGATTCGTATTCGTATTCAAGCACCACATCTCTTAATCATTCACACAATACCAAAATAGCTAACATGTTATACTTAACTGTGTATTAGCTACGTATCGATATCATTTTACGTTTCCCCTACAATATACAATAACATCACATAATTTTATAATATAGTGTCATTAACGAGTTGAAATAATTCATTACCATTCGATAGGCCAGCGACTCTCCGATAATATCTTGCGACAAACATTCGCGTGAATTAACATGAAAAATGTTTCAGCTACGTCTCGCATTAATCGACCGAAGTGCACGCATTATGCAAATTGATACTCGCGCAAAACGTCAGCTCGTAGAAACGTCACCGTGCAACGTTTCATAAATTCATCGAGATACGAGTATACAGTGACTCGCGAAAGTATTTGAACGCGAGAGAATTTTTTTACAAATATACATATTGCATATATTATCCAAAACTTTCGAAACTTAATTAGCGCCATAATGGAACACGACTATCGCGATCGTAGCAATAAAATTTGAAATCGATCCGGAAGAGTATATATTAGGAATTACAAGACATTTATTGCTAATATACACTTAATGAAAAATTAGTATACACAGTGAATAATGGTGTTAAACGTACAGCGGAACTAAAAATAGTTTCTCTACATATCGTAACTTCTACTACAATCTACTATCGTGATACAGCGAATAATTGACTGTTCGAATACTTTGATGATCTTCGCGAAGTGTATACTTTTAACGAACATCTTGTATCTTCTATACACATTTTCAAATCCGTTTCAAGCTTTCTCGCTATAATCACGATGGTCGTGTCTCGTTGCAGTGCCGATGAAATTTCAAAATATTTTGTATATTATACATGTACACAGGAAGTTTGTAAAAGTGTTCGAATACTTTCATGAGCCACTGTACCTACCCTTCTAATCTTTCTCTCTCTGGTAAGCTGTACCTACTAGAGGCTGCTTTATTTCTCCGTTCCACATATCCATTTTATTTCTTGTTTCCTTGCGTTTCTCCGTTCCTCCGCATAACTTGTCGATACGGCGACCTCGTTGTTTCGCGCTGTCTGTGCAGCGATATGCAAATAATACGAGCGGCCACCGCGAAATCCGATTGGAGGCGATGCGCGTGCGATTTTGCGGTCGCTGATAGCCCTCTACACGCGAAGGAAAAGTGTCCGTTTGTTGACGGCCACGGGATTACCTGAATTCATCGGTACACCTCACAAATTGATTATTGACCGAGGCGCGGAATTTGTTTAAACGTTATTACGCCCGTTAATCAGCCAATCCGTTGTTTCCAGATTTCTATTAAAACTGTCGTTTCCTATTAAATCGCGATGAAGACATGGTATTTGCAAGCCGGTGCTTCCCAACCCCTCATTTCTCCCCTCACAATTAATCGGAATCACACGCATTGTTGAAAACTTGTTAGTCCATAAAATCTAGATCGTTTTAACGGCAGTAAAAAATTGTTGCAATCCGAGTCAACGATGACCATCGTGGCAGTTGGCGTGTTAAGAACTAATGAAAATATCTTATTCCTATGTCTCCTCTAAGTTATACAAGCGCAGCTTACGCCGATGATTATAAATGTAACATTATATCTACTATAACAGCGATAACTTGTTTGATTATATAAATGAAGGGGCGGATAGAATTTATGTAGCGTAAATTATTAAGCATAAGAAAATTTATTGCCGCTATTAACTTGTAACTCGTGATTCGCAAAATTCGACCAGTAACATCAACTTAATTATGCAAAAGGGTCCAACAACGATTCCGTCTTCTTTATTCTACAGTTCCTTTGTTCATCTTGAAAGACACAACTACTTATATATATATGAACACAACTATATATAGTTGTCCGTTTTGCGTGTACGTGCGATTATTTCTGTAACTACCAAAGATACGAAAAAATATTTCATTGAGAGAAGATTGAAGACAGAGAACATTGGAACAGCCTGCGAAGATCACTTGAAATATCGAATAGATCTTTATATTTCTTATTGGGTATTCTTGTAGCGGATTCGAGACCTTTCCAAAACACTAACAGCACATGCAATTTACATACGGCGCTTTACAAATATGACCTCTGGAAGTCGATGTGCCTACGGCGTTAACGTGCCCCAATGTACACCACGAGGATGTTTCTCGGTCGAACTTTGCACACCATGGTGGTTTTAGAAAAAACAGATTTTTTACATATATGTGTGTGTATGTGTTTCGAGAAACTGTAACATCTGGTTTTAATCGAGTAGAAAGACGCTTATGAAATTGTTTGCACACTTTGCCATAAGATAAATATCCATCGCCTCGAAGTAATACAAATTCAACTAATCCTTATTTCTTATGTAAAATTAACGTATTAGAACGAATTTCTTCATTTTACTCCAATTGCAAGGTTGCAACAATACGTAGGTGCTAATGGTGCTGTGCAGTCGCACGGAGACGAATAAACAGAATCGAATCCACGTGGTTCAATTGTTCAATCTACAAAAGCAACGCGGATTATCGGATAGCCTTTTAAGGTGCACATCTGGTGACGCAAATATCGGCGGCACGCCAACTTTCAGAGGTCATATCTCTAAACCGGTGTATGTAAATTACATGTGTTTTGCAAAGATCTCGATATCAGCTGCAAGATTGTAGGATAAAAAATTTAGGGTCGCGTTTAAAAATTCAAGAGCGATCTTCACGTGTGGCGCCAATGTTTAATTTAAAGATCAAACAATTATCATCATAATATGCTGCCCCCGATATTATACAACTTTCGTCTAAAAAATAGTAGGCACTTGAAACAAACATATTGTATACCAACTTTTTTTTTTCATTCTCTTCTGCAGTGATACAATGCTACATTTATTAAAAACAGAGCGCGGATTTTTATGCAAATTCATATTTTTATGAACACAACTAAGAGAGTATTATCTAACCAGCGACTTGTTTTGCTTACCAAATATTCTAACAACTACTACACTTTGGTGGTTGTACATATTTTAGCATATTACGCGCATGCCGTGAATCTTTGCACCGTTGAATTTACATAAACGAATAAAAATCGCAATGTAATTATAACATTGATAACTTGCTTATATAAAGGCGGACAGAATTTATGCGGCAACCAACTATAAGAAAATTTATTACCGCTATTAACTTGTAACTAGTGACTTACGAAATTTCACTAATAATATCAACTCGATTATGCAGGAGGGTCCAGCATCGATTCTTTCGTCCTTAATTCTACAATTCCTTCGTTCACCCTGCAAGGTGTAATTACTTCCACATACGTTCATTTCTTTCCCCTCGTTCTCCACGGCCGGAACGGTCAAAGAAAACGCAGTCGACTTTCAAAACTTCGCAATACGCGTGTACAGTCGTCGGGTATTAGCCGATTTTCGCAACAAATCGCTGCTACGCTAACAAATTACAACGTCGTTATTCAAAATGAAATTACATCTGTATCACGAGCAGATACGATAACGATAGAGAAAACCAATCGTCCACTTGATTACAGGCGATCGAAGACAGGACACACGTTCGAGAACTCGTGGTAATTTTCCTTTCACGTTAGCCAGTATGTTTAAGTTATGACGCGCCGATAGTCTATGAAACGACGCCTCGTCACGACAGGAAGAAGTCACTTTGCTGTTCGCGACTTTTCGCTCCGTATTTAATAGACCGGTTCGCTGTATATGTACTTTCGCAAAGCAATCGGCGCGGTATCGCGTGAAAGTCGCTGGGGCTACCAATGGCAACGTATAGTCTAGCGTTTGATTAATGAACGCGCCGTAAATTGATATCCCGACACGTACGAGCGGCGATTTTCGCATTAACCATTTGACATTGTTATCGATCACCGATGTAATTCCATCGTGATTACGATCGGTTTCTTAATCATTCAATGACTGGTTTTGGCTCTTTTAACCTGAATGTGTGGTTAATACATTAGATAATAATCGCTTCAGTGATATTTTATTTTCTTTTATCGCTATAAATGCTAGTGACATGTATAGCTTGTAATAAAATGAAAAATGATACTTTAGATTCGATGTCTATACGTCAAATTTTAAATAAATCAGCAAATAAATCGAATAAATCGGACAATTATTTTTAACGGAACTTGCTTTAACCCTTGCACTCGATATTTTATCTCTGTTATATCACTATAAGCGCAGTGACGTATACAACTTGTAATAGGATGAAAAATATTATTTTAAATTATGTTTCTGTAGCTGTTTTAGATTTTTGTCGAATAAATCAGAAAATTATTTCTAGTTGAACTCGTTTTCACCCTCTGATTCCTAGCCACTGTGACCAGCTATTTATTTTTGTAAAAGAATTAAAAATAGCGACTCTCAAGATATAATTGTGTCGAAAAGTTTGCAGGCAACAAATTTCATGAGAAATCAACATGCGAAACTCTTAAAGATCCAATGACGTGATTATAAAGCTGAATAAATTTGAAAAAATAAAGTACCTCAAAGCATTTCACGATATTTGTCGAGCAATTATTCCAATCCATCGAGAACGATGAACGTCGGTTGTATCGAAATATTAACCCGCATGGCAAGTATGTACAAAATGCCTAATGTACACTCACGCGGTATATACGCAAATATCGTTCCGCTTAAACTAACTTCCCAATGGATCGGAATTTGCATTAAATATTCATGGAATTTTATACGTGACCCAGTAATTGAAACTTTACGCTACTTTACGGAGAATATCACAGTGCTTTCACCGTAGCTAAACAAATTTGGCAACCAATCGGATAACGAAATGAACAAAGAAATCTAGTATCTTATACTTGATAAACAATGGGATATTTTATTAGTTCGAAGAGAATTACGATACCTATTCGATGGATTTGTTAAAAGCTTCAATTTGTCCTATATCCTATGTAGAGTTTGTTCTAAAATACAATGTTCGCCTTTCGAATTTCACTTTCTATCTATTTTACGATTTAAAATTTGGTAAATTCGTTCGAAATATTTCATTGTTTATGAAAAGAAAAATCCGGAACGCTCTTGGACAATTGATGATTTTTTTCAACTAAGTTTTTTTAAGAATTTACAAACTAGAGGAAGTACAGCATATTTGGAATACCAGTTTGTTTAAGACGAATAATAATTATGGCGAAGGACACAAATAAAATTGCATAATATCATAAGGAAGCTAATAAACTTTTATATCTCAAACTGTCGGTAATTGTGAAAAAAGAAAAGTATGTGAAGCTTCGATCTAATTGAAAAATGAAATAAGATATATTCTAATTTTCCTTGAATTTATGAAATTAAAGAAACAAGTAGATAATAAAATTGTTTTCTCTTATGATTTAGTCAAGCACAAAAATCACAATATAGGAACAATTATCTCATGTAAATATCAATTATAGGTGTTAAAATTTACATACAGTAATCACAAATGTCAGTTTTGGAGTCACAATCAACACATTCACGGTATAACCATATTTCGCGCATGAAACACTGCAGCCACTCGTCTCTTTTGTCTTCGCTGTAATTCACATTGCAGAAGAGATACGCAGCATCCTTCTTAGTGGATTTTCCCTTGATATTCCAAATTAGCAGCATCGCGTTAAAACTTAAAATTCCACGTCGAATCTCGTATTTTCGGAATATTCGCAAGATTATCGCGAAATCATAGAATTCATATACAAATGAGTAGATTCAATAATTTACTCTAAAGTTTTGGCATATTTTAATCATAATTGCAATGATCAAATATTTGAAAATCTTTTACAAACCAGCGTCTTCTCTCTCTCTCCCTCTCTCTGCAGATTGAATGGGAAATTTGAAAATTACCATTCGTCCACAAACGTCACTAGTTAACAAATCATTCGGCCCTGTTATTTGTTACAAATTAGATAAAATTATTAACAAATAGATACTTCGGTATCTCAAACATGGAGCACTTTCTCTACCAATATCAGATAATAAATAAATATCTTTGCACGTCACAATGGCAAGTTTCGTAATAAAAATCAAACGTTAAGAGTAAGTATTACGAATATTATTAGTCAAATTAAAATGTTAAATTACCGTATAACACGTCTACTTATTTTAATGCCATTAGACTCGCCAGACTTGAAATATGGACATGTATTTATAAGTCACCCTGTATTAAAACAAAGGCAAGAAAAAAGCTAAGAATCCTTCATACTCTATATACGCATCATCTTCCAAAACACAAACAACCATCTTCCCCTCTATAACTCAATCCAAGATACAAACAAACTTTCACAGAGAGTCTGCCTCGTCGGCGCGTGTACTTACATACACCAAGCACCAGGAGCCATCTAAAATACTCGTCTCCCCTTATAGATCACGTGCATCTCCACGGAGACACTTTATCCTGCTCGTCAGCTACTACGAGCGTGCGTGCTTTGACATGAGAATAAAAGTGAAATCAGAGTGAATCCGGCAGATCGTGCGACCACGCAGTCGATAATCAGCCGGCAATAAAGTTGTAAAGCGTCGCACGCCGCACAGGAATGTCGTTTCCGTGGGCCGTGACCCGTGGGTTTCGTAGACTACTCCGGTTTATCGGTACGTGCATCTGGTATTTCCGTCTGGAGTTTCGTCTACTCTTTTCGGCAGAAAAGAACCACTGAAAAAACGCGAGATCACTTTTCACGAATTCAAAAAACAAAATTCAATACGATGCCGGGCTGTTTTCACGCGATCAGCCGACCTCCACCGGTAGAGAGCTGTCTGCACGAAGATACGAACAGTGGTGGACGTTTGAATCCGAATTTCAATGTTCCTCGATATTGCGACAAATTTGAAGAATTCCGATATTTCAAAATATCAAAAGTCTTAATAAATCTCGGGATTTGTACGTTTCTGTGATTACTGGAAATCACGAGGAATACGAATCAAAGCGGACGTTTGGATCGAAATTTCCATGTTTTTCAATGGCGTAAAAAATTCTAGTCACTGATGGTTCGATATCTAAAAATATTGAAAGTTTTAGTAGATTCTTTTGGATTCCTATAAATACTAGAAGCCTTGGAAATTTCGAAAGTTTGATAAATATCCAACGCTTTATGTAAAATATATTGAAGATACAATTTTGTAATATATCAAAGCTAAAATAGATATAATACATGTAAGAAATTCCAAACATGAATCATTAGAGATATTGAATATCCATCTAAACCTTAAAGGCTTTTAAGACTTCAAGGATTTGTCGAACTTTTAAAGGCGTAAGACGATGTACGATTTAAAACTCAAGATTTGAAAATTATCTAATATAGCTACTTTGCATTAATTTTATTTGACAATTCCTTTTCTTTTTAATTCGATATTACAATAAATTTCATGCCTGAACTATTTTGTGGTAGCATTTTACAAAACTAACGCCAAACTGACGATATAGACGTCATTCTCTATGCTCCTCGTATCAAGTCGAAGATTAACATAAAAATATAACTTGTTCGTTGTCTGCTCGGCACTTGAAAAACTATGTGCATTAAATAAACAAAATTTATATTTCTACCAACTAGAATAAGTATTTTAATATAGTATACTAGAAAAACGACCAATTGGTTGTACAAATGAATAATCTTAAAAAATAAATTTTTTGTCAGTGAGATTCAAAGTTTACTTCAAAAAAGGTACAACAAGTTGTTCAATCAAAATATTCGTCGTTGCTTTCTATAATTTTAAACCGTCTATCAAGTGATGAATTCCACCACGAAACAATGCTGTGCCTTCGGACAGGAACCAGTCATCAAGTTATTTTTGTATCTGATTCATTAATTGGAAATGCATATCGGATAAACCATGTCGCATCGATCGGAACTGGTAGTAATGCAAAGAAGTAATGTCTAGTGAATAAGCTGGCTTGCACGCAGCAATTTCACAAAAAGTTCTACTTTGACTGTCAAAGCTACAGAACGCAACGACAAATACTTTGATCGAACAACTTGCGGTATCTTTCTTTAAATAAGTCTTGAGTTTCACTGAAATATTTGGATTATTCGTTTATACGCGTAATGCAAAGAGCGATAATCTCTCGACCACCATGATGTTCAAATATCAATACGAGTCGCTGTATATATTAATTAAAATCTTGTATCAACATCAATTAGCGATGGAATAGAACAAACAAAAGCATAGAGAGAGAATAAATTCTCGAAAAAGAAAATAGCGATGGGACATTGTGTAACGTCACATGCATTCTCATAATACAGCGTTCTACACAGGCAGGATCTATGGTATATTGTATATTTACAGTGACGAGCAAAAGTGTAAACACACTCCGCTGATTTTATGTAAAAGGCGATACTACTAATTTTTCAAGCGATCGGTAAAGATTAGGTAACTGTAACTACGAGCTACGTCTGATTAACGAAATGTAATAGTTCATTTTCGTTAGCATTAATAATGTACAGAATATTTTATAGTAATTGTGTTTTGAAACAGTGTTTACAGTTTTGCACGTTTCGTCAGAAACGTTTACGATAGCATGTAAATGTCAGGGAAACGAAACTGTCAATAAGCACTGATTGCCCATTGTTTCTCAGTCAACTGTTCCACACGATTGTTACATTACTTTTCAGTTTGATATGCTTAATCCAAGATGAAGCCACTTTGTGAAGATAAAAAGAACAGTATTATTTGTTTGTGTGATAAAGGTTTGTCGTTGCGGCAAATTGCAGAGAAATGTGGTGTCAGTCATACGATAGTTGCAAGAATAAGAAAAAAGTATGTTAGTGCACCAATTTCTTCACAAAACGGTAGACCGCGACTTATTTCGGATAGAGCAGCGCGTGAAATTGCACACTGTATTTGGTCGGATAGTTACAAAACACCAAAAATTGCTGCTCAGGAAATCGAAATAAGTGCTAGCGAACGGACCATTCGTCGCTCTTTAAAAGGAATTGGTTTTCGAGCGAAGGAAAAAGAAAGTAAACAAGCTCTTTCAAACAAAAATATTAAATTACGAAAACAATTTGTTGACACCTACAAAGAATGGACGACCGAAAATTGAAAAAGAGTTATATGGAGTGACGGAACAAAAATTAACAGATTCGAATCCGACGGAAGGTCCTGGTATTGGACTTCATCAGAGTAATGATCAACCAGGTGGTATAAAACAAACTATGAAGCTTGGGGGTGGCTCAATTATGTGTTGGGGTTGCTTTACTCACAGAGGTGTTTGTCCCTTAATTCGAATCGAAAGTGTAATGCGAAAAGAGCATTATTTGACCATTCTACAAAGTAATTTACCTTCTGTAGTTAATTCTATTGGATATAATGAGCGTGAAGTAGCATTTCAACAAGACGGGGATCCTAAGCATACTGCAAAAATAGTTAAAACCTGGCTAGAAAATCAACATTTTCCTGCGATGAAGTGGCCAGCACAAAGTCCGGATATGAATCCGATCGAAAATTTGTGGCCCATTTTGAAAAGAAGGCTGGCAAAATATAGTAATCCACCTTCAGGTGTTCGTGAATTATGGGAAAGAACACAACAGGAATGGTACAATATTGAAGCACAACTAATTAAAAATTTAATTGACACTGTGCCTCGTAGATTAAAAGCATTAAAAAAAAGTAAAGGAAAGTGGACGAAAAACTGTAAACATGGTTTAAGATGTCCATTTTTGTAAATTGTTCTGTACATTATTAATGTTAATGAAAATGAACTATTACATTTCGTTAATCAGACGCAGCTCGTAGTTACTGTTACCTAATCTTTACCGATCACTTGAAAAATTAGTCGCATTATCGCCTTTTACATAAAATCAGCGGAGTGTGTTTTGCTCGTCACTGTATATCGT
Organism: Bombus pyrosoma; assembly: GCF_014825855.1. Taxonomy (NCBI): domain Eukaryota; kingdom Metazoa; phylum Arthropoda; class Insecta; order Hymenoptera; family Apidae; genus Bombus; species Bombus pyrosoma. The sequence goes on from NC_057775.1 coordinate 343,260, forward strand.
ATAAATACAGTGCGCGTACAAAGTATTGCCAGATGTGGGATCAACCAGCCATGGAACCAGCGATAAAGTTGCTAGTACGTTGATACTGAAATCTTTCGTTGATAATAATTGATTATATTTGTACGAGCTACCGAACCGTGCAATTTACAGTTAATACAGCAATGATAAGTTGCGGGCTGGAGTAAAATTGTTAATTTCATACACGAATGAAAATGCATGTTTACTACGCGTTATTTGTAGAGGAAAGTTAATTGATATACCGTACATCCAATTCAAAATAATTGATTCTTGAAATATCGCGAAAGTAATAACTATTTGTATAAAAGCTTTATAATGGAGAGGAGAGTGAAATGTTACATTTGAACAAAACGACTCTTAATTGCTTCCGAACAATTCGTATTGTAGTAACGTACGTTCCTTATTTATATTTAGTTTTCATACATTTTGAATCTGTTAACTCAGAAGAACGGGCTAATTTATCATTTCAATTTTTAATATGTATGATATCATAACTTCCTTATTTATGGGTCCCTTATATCTTAACTTGACTTTTCACTGCTGTTAAAAATATATTACATTCCTGTTCGGGAGAATAAAAATCGACCTAGTTCAGATGGATTTGTTTCTATCGATTTTTCATTTCGTGATTATTGAACTGTTTAATTAAAGGATGAATCGAAAGGTAATCTTTATATATATAAACTAAACTGCCATTTACCGCCATTAATAAGAGAGATCACTGGAATTTGACATTTATTTACAAACTGTTGTTTCTCCTCAACTTTCTTTAAACTCTCCGTCATACGTATTCGTACATTTTATTCAAACGCCATCACATTTTTGCACCTTCGTCTTTCTTGTAGATGCACAGAAACCCGCAACCTAATAGTTACGCTTCAATTCAAAACTACCTATTATTAATATCCAAAAGAATAAAAGAAAATGAAAAGTTTCCTGTTCGCCTGTCCCATTAAACAACTTCATGGGAAAAGATCAGCAAAACTTAAATAGTAAACTGTTTAATAACGCGTGCACATTACCTTTCCCCGGCTCCATTAAGCGTCTACGTGTCCGACTAACTTCTAATTATAGACATAAGGATTAAATTAAGCAAGTTCGTACAACCGGCTGTACGCGTCTGATATTACCGATGCTTAACATACTGCCACGAAACGATGATCAAAATATAATCGCCGTCGCGCCTAACGATACGGCTCGAGCTTAACACTTTTACCAGCGGCATAAATTAGTCGTGTTATTGGTGTCATTAAGTTGCTTCGCGTCCCTAGAGTGACTGTATCCCCTCTATGGTGCACCCTGTTACCATTTCTCTTCGGCTACGGTGCCGTAAATAAAGGTGCTCGTCGGAAAAAGGGCCGGTTCCTACCGCCCAAACTGAGGTGACAAGAAAAGTGAGAAAGAAAGGTCGAACAAAGGAACTTGACTCAGCTATAGTTCACGAGTTTTCATATCTCCGTCTCGTTCTTGTCTCAACAAGCAAAAAGATCTTTAACCCGTTAAAAATCAACGTTGCCTTAACGCAACATTTTCTTTGTTATCTTTTTCAATCACTTCATTCAACTCTATCGAACTTTGATACATATTAGCTTTTCTATTGTAGTACGTTCAGATACATATGATGCAATCGTTAATTACTTTGAATAATTATAAAAATTAATATAACTTTCTTCTACCGAGCTTTACTGGTTTTATTTATTTAATTTTGTTGTATAATTTTGTTTATTCCCATATATATATTTTTAGAACGCGTGAATAAATTAATGATTAGATTTGTGAAAAAGATAGGCAATGATAATTATTGTACAATTACGGTTTTTACGAATACGATAGAAAAGTTAAATAAAATTCGTCGTTGCTAAGCATTGAGCGGAGATGAAAGGTTCTTCTTCCATTTCCAAGTTTCCCACAAACGAACAGAGATTCACAGTCTACTAATCAAAGATGATTACCAACATCCTCCGTGCCAAAACATATTCGCGATATAATTACAGAATCTCATCCATGTTTCGTTCTTTTTGTTCGTCCAAGAAGGTTACATGGCGACGTTATGTTATAAATGTATGTGAATTCTGCTTTAACGAACGTTTATGCGAGGGCATAGCACGCGTCTCCGTCAACCACTCAAGAAGCTCGCAAAGGTTCGCGAACCACTTGCGCACCCACGGATGCGTGTCTGTACAGAAAGAAAAAGAAAGAAGAAAAAGAAAGAAAATTGAAGTAGAGAGATTCGCGACGGCTCAAAGGAAACCGTTTCTCAGCCTTATTCTCCTCTTTTTTCCTTCTTTTCTCTTCCTTTTCTTTTCTTTTCACACCTCGATTCGTGACAAGGGATAAGTAAAAGAAGGAAAGAAACCGTGGAATAAGAAGGTTCGATCGACGGGAAATCTTTGAACGTGTTGAAAACGGTAAAACAGACGGCGAAGCGGGCGAAACGTTGGGACAGAATCGAATAGTAAAAGGGAATCCATAAAATGGAGTCCGATTGACGGCGACCATGGAGGGAGAAATGTACCACGAAGACGTTACGTCTGATCGTAAAAAGAGAAGGAGAGGAACGGTGAAAGAGAAACGATATTTCGAATCATCGTTGAGGCTTGACGGGCTGGAAGCCGCATAACGCGTCTCTCTTCTATTCAACGATTTATCCGCTGGCCTCTGGACGGAGAAAGAAAAAAATTCCAGGATCGAGCACCGCTTTAATTCCTTTCGATCGTAAGCAGAAATCTTTAGCATTCGGGAAAATAAGGAAAATAATCGAGTGCGAGTATACGCAGTGGTACGTAAGTATTGTACCATACGATACGATAAGTTTTCAAAAAAATTGAAGATTAAATGACAAAGTAATTGATCACTCATTTTCATTTCTTACTTGATACTGAAAACGCGTTAATAAGAATTATAGAATAATAGCTAATAAAATGTCCTTCAAATTTCCCTACGTTTCTGTAATTAATATTAACGTGTTTTTAGAAACGAGTACGAATATATATTTTACGAATTTCCTTTCTATACAATTACGTGATATTAAATAACATGATATATTTTATCCATGATATAAATTCGTCTTTAGATAATTATCAAAGAACAAATGGTATAAATGACAAAGTCTTCAATTGAAGAAAATTTTAAACAAAGTTAGATCCTGATAGAAAAATTTATATATATTTCATTTATATATGTATAATTATCTTCTAAATCGAACATTCCAAATTCCTGAAACCCTAACAGATGATTAACTTATGTACTATGTATCGAGGTCTACGTTATTGTTTTCTTTCCACCATCAACTTTACTATAAATTCATCACCCAAGAAAGATCCGAGAAAGATTCGTCACCAAAGAACAACCAGAACTAAGAAAGATGATAAAGAAGAAACGGTAGCCACCGCCGTGTTATTTATTCTTCGCTGGACGAGCGTCGTTAAAAATGACTCTATTAATTCGAAGGATGATTTAACGAAGTGACAGCAGTTGCGTCGCATGACCGGTGTGCACCCCCTCTTTCTTCGTCCATTGGTGCCTCTTATTTCGTGACGTTTGGATAACTTAAGGTTGCCTCTGGCGAGCTCCTCCTGCGCTTTCGACCCTCGTCCGCTAATAGCAACAAGTTACTTCTGACCCGTCAGCGGGACAGACCCTTGCGACGCCTCTATATTTAGCCCGGGTCGAACCACTAGAGAACGGCGAGAAAACACAAAAGAAAGCTGGCGAGCGGAGGAGAGCGCCGGCGAAACGAGTGCAAAGGGGACATCGTGATATCTCGCCGCGAAGATTCTGCCGGCCTGCGGCTTCTGGCTCGCAGCTGCTACCATGTCGCGGTAAAAACAATGTACATAGATACGCCAGACAAGCCGAAAGGATGGCAGCCTCGCCCTGCTGACACGGTCAATCCGAGGATGTCCATCAGATCTGGATAAATTCCACCGAATTTCTTCCTGCCGCGTACGCAATTCACATAGTGATTTCGGCAACGTACACAGGCACGCGAAAATGTTCGAATATCCTTATTCGAATATCCTTAGAGCGAAGATTTATGCAAATTCATATTTTTATGAATATAATTTAGAAAACACAGCACTTAGGTAGAAGAGTGTTTTATCTATTAAATATCGTAAAAGGTACCATGCTATGCATGTTTTATATATTTTCGTATACTATAAGCTTTCAATATCTGCATTTTCAAATTTCCTATTAACGCATAAAAATGAGTAGCGTAGCTGTTTTGGAGAAAGGTTGAACGAAATTTTGTTCGAATAACGGGAAAGGAAATTTTTTGGACAAGTTTATCGGATTTGAAACGACGCAATGGAACGGAATGATGGCACGGGGGATCGATTAATGCAAAAAAAAGTCGTAGGGTTTTGTTTGAAAAATAAAGTGGACTTTGCAACTGCGCCGATGCACTTTTGAAAACAATCGCACCACACGATAGGTAGAACTTGACAAAGGATGCAAAATTTCCCTCCGTATTTTTTTTCTATCTGCAATAGAAACAGAGTTGTAATCTGGCTCGGTTATTAGATTCATCCTGTCTAAACATGATAAATGTCTTATTAAAAGAACTAAAGTAATCTGTCTCATATAACAGATTAAATATGACTCATGAGAAGGTTTCCATAAGTATGAAGGTAAAGTTTTAATAATATTGTATCGAGAATAATTTTAAGGCCGTAAAAATAGCTCCAAGAACGGCTCTCATATCGTTCATGTTACAACGTATAACTCGCAATTTGATGTCGATCTACAGCAGAACTGCCTAAGCCAAGCCCCGGAGCTTACTATATACATATTACCATAATATAGCAGTGATGACTGATGCGACGTTATATGGCAGAAATGTGTATTAACGAGCACGATTTTCCTGTACCTACATGGTTACGGTAAATACAAGGTATTTCTTCCATAAATAATATCGATTTGAACATTATTTGATATAATATCGGGTAACCGAGAAAGTTCTTGCCTTTTTTAGGTTTCTCTCTGTTGATTAAAACGTCAAGAACTTTCTCCATTACCTGATATTTAATAGATGAAATAAGCGTCTGCTTAGGTTCCATTCTTTTAATTGTCTTCGTCAAGATACGAATTTGCATGGATATTCGCAATGTATTCGTTACAATGCTAATGACATTGAAAAATGTTTCGTGTATCGCTCATAATATGTTGGGTAAAAAGTTTCTATGAAGCCACTGTATGAAAAACGAAATGCGCTCTCATTAATCCTTCGAAGAAGAAAAGTAAAAAGCAAACACGCTTCCGACGTAATAACACTCGATTCGAGGAAGTACCGCACGTTTCGTAGTCGGCGTCGAAACTAGGACTTCACGGAAACGCGAATGAAAAAGAAGGAATTTTACGAAATGACGAGAAGAAGGGATGCTTCTTGCGCAAGTGTGGAGAGACAGGTCTCTCGTTGTGCTGCTTCGAAGCTCGTAACATCGGTGAGACCGGAAACGAGACAATGACAGATCGCAGCTTAGTCAAAAAAATAATAGACAGAGAAATAGATACGTGGCAATTTAAATTCCTTGAATGTTTTAAAAAATACTATTTCTATGTTTCAGCTCAATTATCGCTTTAGTACTGAAACAACCTTTTGTATGATAAAGATTAATAGATTTCCTCCAATATCTACATTCACGATACTTTTAAGCGACTATGAGTTAAATAGAGTACCTGATATCTCTTTTGCAATAAAATAACGAAGAACTCTAAACGAACAATTTAGAAAATAACTATGATAGTAATACGATTAAATATAAAAAGTATGCACTTTCAAATTTTTCATAGGAAGTAAATATCGACAGTTGTGTTACGTATGATGAAATTTATAGTACACTATGTTCGTTGCCTTGCCCGATACTTCCTTTTTAATCTACTAATTCTTTGTTATAACGTAATATAAATTTATGCGATTGTCTTGCAGGTGTTATCGGCGATCAGTAAACTCGACAAAGTGATTCACCGCAATGGTATTGCACAGAAGCGTGAAAGAGGAAGAAAGTTGGCCACGTTGTTAAACGCAATTCGGCTATCAAACGGAGAAGTTGGCATGAGAAAGCGCAAAGCCGCGCCACCACAACCTGGTAATGAAGTTGGCAAGTAGAGATACCAAGTCGACGTTTCCAATACCGTGGAACTCCGCCTTTTCTACGTTTTCAATGGACGATGGCAGAACCATAGGAAAATTGTTTTAGAAACGATGGAAATTTCGCGCTGAACGACACTACGATCGTAGTGTTCGATGGATTTTTCCTACAGACGCGTTAACTCTAAGTCTACGCTTCAAGCCGTATCCGCACTTAAAAGAAACGAGTCTTTTACTATGTATACATACTATGGCTCACAAAATTGTTTGAATACTTACCATAGAAAACTTTTATATAATAGGTTGTCCGAAAAGTGTCTTTCTTTTACAGACGCGTCTTTTACAACGATGCATCTTTACACAAACATGAAACTTAATCTGTCGAACGTTGTGACCTTTATTTTGATAAAACAAAATGGAGCATACCTAATTCGATAAAATAATATGAAACAGAAAATATTGTGCATCCATTATTTCCTTATAAAACGAAAGAAACTTTTCGGACGACCTAATATAAAGAAATTACAAGATATTCATGACAAACATATGTATTTAATAAACAATTAGTATACGATATATAGTATTATTATACATAGCCATCTTAAGCGTACAATAAGTATTAAATATGGTTCCACTTAATTTTTAGACTTACTATGGATAGTTAGTTATTTAAATAATCTGAATAATGCGATCTCTTGCCATTTCCACGTATATGTTCTTAGATTTGTTTCAAACTTTACCAATACAATCAAGTTAGTCGCGTCTCATGAATCTAGTGAAACTTTATAATGTACCGTGTAACACGCGTAACATATTCACAGGAGTTTACAAGTATTGTACCATGAGATTATTGTATTATTATCGATATTATGGATATTGTGTTATTAAAGTAGTTTTGAAATTCGCTACTCCACCAACCAAATCCAGATTACTAGAGCTGTATTTTCATTTACTTTTTCATATTTTCTGAAATATTTCCAATACTGATACTTATAAGCGAGATGATATAGATGCATAATTCATGATCTTGTTAATTTACGTTCGTTCATCCAGCGTAAATCAGACGTAAGATGTATTTCACGACGCTGGAAATCGTATGCCCGACCGAATTTCCGACAATTTCCACGATAGATAATAATTTGCATATCGAGGGTTTCTCGTCGCAGAAAATCGTTCGCTACAGGCCATTCTCTTTCCGTTTTCCGTAGCGTAGGCGATAACAGTTTTAGAAGAAAGCACAGTCACCGTGAAACCAGAACGAATTCCGTGTCGACGGAATTTCCGTGAACCAAGAGAAGATGGCGTGAATAGGGACGAGGAAAACAGGGAAACCTCGATAGAGAAGTTGGAGGCAGTCGCGTGTTCTCCCTCGTCGCGTAATAAAGCTTGCACGAGCGTTGTTGACAGAAAAATAAAAGCTGGCTGTGCTCGTGGCAGCTGTGCCTGCCGAGGGGGAAATATCGCGTATCCTTTTCCGATTATGCGTTTGCACGAAAATACGGGCCGGCAAATATTTCAGGCGTGCACAACGAAAATTCCCAAAATTGCTAGAGGCCCGATGCGTTTGCGCCGTTTTGTGAAATATTCGCCGGCAATGCCTCTGTGTCTTCGTTGGATAGGTGCAAACTCCCTGTAATCGGATACGTTCAATTTACGAAAAAGGAAGCGGGTACGGTCGATAGATGAGAAATGGAAACCGACGTCATTAGACTTACAAGGGAAGAATACGTTAAGTCGCATTTCCAATTACTGTATTTCAAATGTACGCGTGTCCAATTACCGAAACAGTATTTTATATGGTGTATCGGTAATACATACGAATTAAGCGATGACAGGACGATGCATTGTACTATGCAATGCAACGAATGAAGTAGAATGTCCCGGCTAGGGTTCGGCACATTGCGACCTAAAATCGTTTTCTTGAAAGGCGACATGTTTTCTATCGACAATTTCTGAATCCGAAATTAACGTTCTATTATTTGACGACGATTTATAATCTGTGTTATTTGTATTTATGACATCTATATTGTGTCTTTCTTCTCTCTTCTTTTATTTATTTAAGTAAATGATCATTTCTTAACGTAATAGCATATTGGCACGAATAATATACAACTGAATGATGTTTTGATTATTAGCACTGATGGAATTATCGCATCTGGATAATTCAGGCTACGATATTTCATCAAAAACAGCGTGTTCCGGAGTTTTGCAAAGCGACAAATTCCGCATCATTCGTTTCGATCGAGCAAAACCCGCTCGGAGTAATGTATCGGGCTATTATCGATGCTTCTCGACGGTATGAGCAATAAATGTTTTAATGCTTCCAAAGTTAATCAGCCAGGGTTGGTAACAATTAAATTTATCGACAGATTAGTGTAAACAAAGAGTGACTATTGCGTCCAATTTTTATTTCTCACGGTGAAACAAAAGTTAATAATTCGTTAAGCAATTCGTAAGTCGAGAATTTTAAATAACTTAAATATTTGAAATAAATAACAGAAAGCAAGTTTAAGGAGATAACAATTTTAAGAGTATGTTCTACTGTGAGAAACGTGTTTCTTTCGTTTTATAAAGAAATAATAGATACACAACATTTTTCGTTTTATATTATTTTATTGAATTATTATCGTTCCAATAAAACAATCTATTATTTTTAACTGCTGTTAACTATAATTACTTATACATATAGGATAATATATTTCAAAGCACACATTGGAAGTGATTTTAACATTTAAAAAGTACAATCAACAGATTTTTTCAAAGATCTATAATAGAACGCCTTAAATAGCTCACACACATGTGAATAAATTATTCACTACGGGACAAGGTATATTCTACGAAATCCGAGATATACCGGTATATATTTCCAGAACAACTTCATCTTTCGTACTGTTTAAAATTTAAGTTTAAATATTTGTTTCCTTCTACACATTTCGATATCCCATTCTGTTACGTCGCATCGTTGCTTTGCCAAGTATTATGCCTTCGATCGATATTCATAATCCGACGTGAACCAGTCAGCGAACGAAACTTTCCGGTAGAGATTTATAAATTTCTTACCTGATATCAGGGAAAGCAATCCGATCAACAGAAGAAGGTCCATCGTGCTGTCGCGAAAATCTCGCTTCTCTATTCTGCATCCACTACTAGGTCGTCGCTACTTCTGTGTCATCCTCCGTGTCATAGACTCGTTTCTGGTAAATCCACTTGTCGATATCGCACAGTCTTTGCTTCAGTCGTTGTTCTTCACCGAATCACAGACAAATCCAAACTTCCCCCTTGCTATCGATCTCGTTTCAAACAATAATTTCTTTCGGCCGGATTGGAAGATTGCGTGCCATGAAAAGACTGAGAAATTTGCGAAAGATCTACGAGAGTTTCACGAGAACTTGACAAAAGTTTTACGAAAGTTTTGTAGGAATTTGACAAGAATTTCACTAGAGTTTCGAAAGTTTCGAGAATTAAACAAGATTCAATAGAAATTTCACGAGAGTTCAACGAAGATTCAATGGATTCACAAGAGTTGTGAAAGTTTGAAGGATTGAACGAGACTTAAATGGGGATTTCACGACAGTTCCACGCGAATTCAATCGGGATTTTAGCAGAGTTCCACGCGAATTCAATCGGGATTTTAGCAGAGTTCCACGCGAATTCAATAGGAATTTGCGAGAGTTCCGAAAGGGAAAACTCCGAGAATTGAATGGGAATTAATTGAAAAGTGCACAAGAGTTTAACGACTATTCAATGATAATTTTACGCGAGTCCAATAGGAATTCCACGCGAGTCCAATAGGAATTCCACGCGAATCCAATAGGAATTCCACGCGAATCCAATAGGAATTCCGCGCGAATTCCAAGCAATACGTTAGAGCTAGGTCGGCGAATAAATGTCGCGGAGGAGAGTCGTGCACGACACACTGGTGAAGGTAGCCGGTAGACGAGGAGGAAGATTTAGCAAGCGACAGAGACGACGGAGTCGACGATGCGGAGCGGCACACGGTGTTGTTAACTAAGCTGCCGCTGTTCGCGGGGCTGTGTGACACGCTGCATAGAGCGCGGTACGAGACCAGTTCGAAGACTGAGTACGAGTCCATATCCCGGAGGCTGACTTCTCTCAGCCCTACCAGGGTACGCCGTACAGTAATGTCCGTCCATTGCCCGCCTCTGGATAACGTTTCCTTCCACCATTAGGCAACACACGCGATACACGCTTCGCCGTGAGACACGCCGTGCTCCCCGTGTCCTCACGCGGGGGAACCATCGCAGGATTATCGCGGATCTTTCGGAGGATCCTCTCTCCTTCTCTTCCTTGCCCTTTCTTTCTTCTAAGACACCAAACCTACTAGCAACGAAACGATAAGGTTCTATGTAAATTGAAATAAATCAGTTCAAATAAATTTCAAGTATATTCAAATAAATAAGAATGTTATTTGAGAAGCCGCACTGAACAACTGCACAAATAGGAAAGTACAAATAAATGTTATTGTTACAGACACTGTTTCTTGAATTTACAGCGACTCGCAAAAGTGTGGCAACACTTGCCACATAATTTCTATGAATATATTGGTACTATGTGCATTATAAGAAACTTTTTAATATTTCGAAAATGAGATACAACTATCGTGATTGTAACAGCAAAAGTTGGAATCAGTTCGAGAATGTACATGAAAGTTACAAGACGTTTGTTGCAAACATAAACATAAGAAAAATTAATATTCAGTTGTCTTACACATACCATTAGTGCTGAAGGTTGTCCCACTGCAAGTTGTGGCTTATTAATATAGCGAATAATCGACTGTTGAAACACGTTGATGATCTTTACGAAATGTATGCTTTCAATGAATACCTTATATGTTTTCAGATCCCTTTCAAATTTTACCAATATAATCGTGTCTAGTTACAGTGCTAATGAAATTTTTTAATTTCTTTTCTATAATATATATATGAAAAGTTTCTAGGAGTGTTGGTATACTTTCGTGAGCCACTGTACCTTATTCATTGTCATCATTTTACGATGAATGAAATTACGTAAGTTGATAATTTGTTCTTTTATAATTGCACATTAAATGTGCATTTAATGAAAAGAAGGAATTGATAAAAAGTAGTGTTGAGCAATTTGGCTTTTGAGAGGCTCATTTATTTTAGGTAAATTACAGATAATGTGCATTAGAGTAACATTAGAAAGGTTAAAAGTTATTTTTACATTACAAGTTAGAAAGATTAAAGTTCAGTTCAGACTCCAATTTCTCTCTCTCTCTCTCTCTCTCTCTCTCTCTCTCTCTCTCTCTCAGATATATTTTATTTAAATGTATCATAAATTAAATATTTAGCTAAATTGCTAATTAACATTTTCGCTAAAACTAATTTTCATTTTGATCCACGATTTACCAAACAAAATGATTCGTATTTACAGATGAACTTATCTAACCGTGTTTGCTAACAAAATGCGAGTTACATTCGCGTTAATTACGCGGACGATACGATTTAATCAAAATTTTAATCTGACCACGCGAAAGTTAATTGCACGTTTTATCGCGATATAAATTATGCTGAAACCGCGAGGCATTTTTTCTCGACACTTACGGCAACGTATCAGGAAATGCAGTGATATTAGCAGAAAATTTTTGAAACAACCGCAAAGCGAAGAAAATGATAGAAGAGGATACATAAGAAAGAATAAGGAATTAACACGTTAATAAAATTGAAAGTTTTGTCTACAATTCCTTCGATGGTTATCCTGCAATGTATATACGTCATGGCCAGAGAAAAAAAACGCATCTTTTGTAACGAAAATTATAGTTACTTAGACCCACCGAAAGCGTTATTCCCGTGGTCGGACTCGAAACGAGGAAAATTAATTAGAACGGAGAGCTGAGAAACGACTTAACACGATTAAGCGGTGAAAGGCGGTGTTTCGAATGATAATTAGTGCCAGGAGAGTACGAAAAATTCATTTCGCTTTGCCGCTTATCCGAAATTGAGTTACGGTTAAGTTTTAATTGAACATTGTACCGTATCTGTATATTACTTGTATACTGTATACTAATCATCATCTTCACGTTTGAGTTTGACAATAAAAATAATAAGATATACGTATCTGTAATGTGTATGTATATAAGTGTTTATAAATATATGTATATTTATATACATACACATTATACATTACATATATCTTATTATTTTTATTGCTAAACAATATATATATATGTATGTATATAATGAATAACAAATATATGCTATATTATATTTAAATAGATAACGCAGAAGAATAATAAAACATACAAGCTTTCCGTGCCATTTATACAAGGTAAAAGGAATCGTAGCTTTATTAGTTGAAAAACATACATGATCTTTGGATTACATAAAAACAATAATGACGACTATATAAATATAATTTTCTGAACTTCGTTCAAAATATGATGATTATACAAAAAAAGGTGTCTAAAGTCCACTCCAATTTTGTGTCACTTGATTACAAATAAAAATTTATAGAAATAATTTAAAAATAAAAAATAAATGTAATTATTACAGTATTTACATCACAGTTGCATTGTTTATTTATTGTTAATAATCATAATTTATTTATTTATCATATAGATACATTTCAGTACGTTAAAATGGTAAAACTTAAATTACGGAATAATAAGTCGCTTTAAACGTCAGAAAATATTCCAACTTTCTGAAAGGTAAGATTCGTTGAAACAGAGCTACTGCAAAGCTCTTAAAACATGATAATAACAGACATATACCGTACAGTATTAAAGTACCGTAGCATATTCCTGTGTATGAAGATTTCAAGTACAACAGAATTGAACGGTAATTTTCGTAATTTCGACGATGGTATTAAAAACTACTAGGCGGAGCTGGAACACTCGAAAATTTGTTCATGTCTCGTCAGCGCGTGAAAATTTTAATCGAATTGCCGCCCGCGTGCATCCGACCAGCTGAAGTATAAATAATTGTAGGCTGACCGCCCGTCGCCAGTGCCACTGACCATTACGCATCGCCTCGTTCAATTTCTTCCAATTTATATGAAATACAACGAGACGTACAAATAATATGCTTAATCTCATTCGGACTATCACAATTAACGTTGCAAACTAATACGCTCGGAAAGAACACATACATTGAACAACTATGTATATTGTTTAGATTAGAAATGAATATGATGTATAATCATTATAAATTTTCGTATGGTTCTAATCGATTTAAGGTCAAAGTATAACGAGAAAATATTTCTTGTAAAGAGCTAGTTTTGTATTACTATTGCGGATTCTACTACAAGATTTCTTTATTAGATATTGTAATTTATTTTAAAAATTATTGTAATATGTTATATTATACGGTACTGTAATGCAAATTAAAGAATATTATATAAAATCTATATAAAAGAAACGCAATAAATATTACAATGTATTTAATTCTTATTGTAGATAATAACTTACAGTTCACTGGGAAATAAATCCTTAGGGAAGATTATTATTCTTTCTTATTTATTCAGGCTTTAGTCCATTACTGGTCCATGGGTATTTCTACCCCTTTTGAATACAAAGACATAACAATTACATTATAACTAATAAATCTTCACTTCAAATCCTACTGACGCGACATCTGAAGGAAACAATCAGAAATCACTGACATCCAAATACCTTACCATTTCACTTTCATACTTGTACCAATACATCAAATTTTCAATTATAAAACTAAATTAAGTCTAGCAAGATTATTATCACTAGATTTACGGGCGTTTCGTATATACCTATCTCTACGAGCATCCGTCAAATTGACGGGTAAACGAAAATACGCATTTTTCTTTAAAAAATCGATTTATTCAAATTAAGTCTGAAAGGAACAATATTAGGCTTCACGTTTAAATAAATTATTAATAAATAAAAAGTCTTTTTTTTTTAATTATCACTAAAAGAAATAACAATAACATTAACACTAGGTTTACGGGACCCGCCAATTTGACGGATTTCGAATTTCGAAATGAAATATCTTAAAAACCATAGTATTAATTTTAACCATTTTGCATCGTAAATTAATTATTTCATCTAAAGAATTTATACACAAAATTATTTTTTTCTAGGCTTTCTAATTTTTGAAATCTGTATGTAGTATACCTATCTCTACGAGACTCGTCAAATTGGCGGGTTAGCTGATTTCAGAAATAAACCTTATATGTTTGCTTCGTTGGTAAAGTGATTCCTACAATAATAAATATAACAATGAAAGAAAAGTCTTTACTAAGATGCCTCCAATTCGGCATCTCTCAATCGCGATTGATATCGATCTCGATAATGTAACCTAAAGCGGATTGTATGACCTGAGTGTTTATTTTCGTCTTCAACGAAATCGCTTATGCCTATGCCGACGAAATTCCTAAAACAAGAGACGTTTTTCAGTATGATTGCTGCAGTGACAGTGTAAGAACGTTTTTCAAAGATAGTGTGCAAAAATTTCAATTATTGTAGACAGTCTCCGCTTATTGTAAGTATTTACAATAGGGTAATTAAATTTGGGCACAGTATTTTTTCATTTTGACCAATTCCCCTTTTCTAGCAATCATGAGTAAATCAAGGAGATATAATAAGACATTGAACAAAATTGTCAACATCAATTAAGATTGTTCTGAGGATACCTCCGAAGAAGATCAGTATGAATTAGACCAAAGCGAAGCCGACAGCGAAAGTTCTGTATGCATTGAAAGTGTAGAGATAGAGGAATCTTCGGATAATGCAGAGGAAAGCTTCTTGTATCGTAACAAGAAAAAAAATGCGTATTTTTTCTAGTTCTAACTCCGAGGATGAGAGAACGAGCATTCCAAGCACATCCAAAAATGTGATGGATGAAGTTGAAATTGCAGTTGACGAGACACAGTGGATAAAACTGAAAGCAGGCGGATCTAGGGATAGAACGCCCCATTCGTATGATATTCAAGGATATCGCAGGACCTATTGGCTATGCTAAGAGAAATATCATGTCAGGTTATGTAATTAGTGTTTTCGAATTAATAATTGACAGACACATAATGGAACACAAAAGATTGCATTGAAACCGAAGCACATCGACTTTTGCAAGAAGACTGGACAATCACAGTTGCTGAGTTACATAGTTTTCTAGGAATTCTATATGCTCGGAGATCGAAAATATCCAGAAAGGAATTCATATTTTGTTTAGCAGAGGAATTAGCTGGAGAAAACAAGGAGAACATTTGCCAAAGATCAGACGCTTCATTTTTGTCACCTTCAATGTAAGAAGTGCGAGAAAATTGCGAAAAAAAAAATAGAAGTAATAATTATTGTATATATTGCAAAAAGATCGTATGCGGAAAATGCACAAACAACATTCAGTATATTTGTAAAAAATGTGCTCAATAGATATGATTACCCTGTACCGTTAATGTTATTGTTATTTTTCAGTGATAATTTTTCAGTGATAATTTAAAAAAAACTTTCTATTTATTAGTAATTTATTTAAACCTGAAGCCTAATATTGTTCCTTTCAGACGTAATTTGAATAAATCGATTTTTTAAAGAAAAATGCATAATTTCGTTTACCCGTCAATTTGACGGGTCTCGTAAATCTAGTATTATATACAACGCAGATCATATACAATAAATTTCTAACGAGAATATCTTAACATGAATAATTTTTAATTTAAATTAAATAAATCTATGCTGTAAATTTATTATCCTTAAAAAAGAATAATATAAATGAGTAAAAATGTATTTATAATGCAATTTATTTCAATTAAATACTTAATAGGATTATATCACACGATCAATAGTTATAATGGATAAAAGTAAAAAAATTTGTTTCTATTTATTTCATATAACTTTTTAAATTAAAGTGCGATCAATATATTTAATCATCGGCCACCTCGAAGACGAAGCACAAGATGCAGGGTTGATTCCTTTTGTATATTGTAATCAGAAAGTGTGCGCCCATCTTCCAATTGTTTACCAGCGAAGATCAACCTCTGTTGGTCTGGAGGAATCCCTTCCTTGTCTTGAATTTTTGCTTTCACGTTCTCAATAGTATCGGAAGCTTCAACTTCTAAAGTGATGGTTTTTCCAGTAAGGGTTTTTACAAAAATTTGCATTCCTCCTCTCAGACGAAGAACAAGATGAAGAGTCGATTCCTTTTGAATATTATAATCGGACAGCGTGCGTCCGTCTTCAAGTTGCTTTCCGGCAAAGATCAACCTTTGTTGGTCTGGAGGAATGCCTTCCTTGTCTTGAATTTTTGCTTTCACATTCTCAATAGTATCGGAAGCTTCAACTTCAAGAGTTATCGTTTTTCCTGTAAGGGTCTTGACGAAAATTTGCATACCGCCACGAAGACGAAGAACAAGATGAAGAGTTGATTCCTTTTGAATATTATAGTCGGACAACGTGCGTCCGTCTTCCAATTGTTTACCAGCGA